>NC_057806.1:59580640-59651632 GCF_018294505.1 Triticum aestivum
AGTCCTGCTAGCCCGCTACAGCCCGGTTCACCGGAGTCCTGTTAGCCCAGTGCTACAGCCTGGATTCACTCGCTGATGACCGACACGTTCGATGCTGGGTCATGAATGCCTGTCCCTGTAAGTTAGTGCCACTTTGAATTTACGACTAGCCATGTCAGCCCGGGCTCTTTATCATATGGATGCTAGCGACACCATCATATACGTGTGCCAAAATGCGCAAACGGTCCCGGGCAAAGGTAAGGCGACACCCGTGGGGATACCGTGCGTGAGGCCGCAAAGCGATATGAGGTGTTACATGCTAGATCGATGTGGCATCGAGTCGGGGTCCTGACAGCTTTGGTATCAGAGCCTGACTGCCTGTAGGATTACCAAGCCATACTGGTCGAAGTTGAGTCTAGAAATTCTTTAGTTATGTAAGGGAATTGATTGTGGGAAGGAACGTAAGGCTCTTTTTACTCCTTTACCTCATGACCTTCTGATCTGAGTCGTCCTATCTTTCCGACGGGGTTAAGGAACTAGGCTTCTTTTCCGTCTATCAGGATCACGTGTTACTACTCCGTAGTTCCATAGGATTGGTTGATCAGAGTCGTATCCCAGCTTTGAGTATTTCCGGTGTAGTCTACTTAGTATGATCTCAGAACCTTGAGTAATACTGATGAGTATGTTACCACCCCATTTTTAGTAGGATGTCTCATTCTGAGCATTTTACTGTCGTTATGCTGCCGAAATTTCCCTAGGAGTTCGAGAGATACTAATTCCTTGTCCTACATTCTACATTCTATAGTTAATGTTGATTTCGTCCTTGGTTTCGTTTCTCAGGATGTCATCAGCTAAGCGAAGTTCCGTCGCTCGTAGCCAGAACCACGGAGATGGTAGGAATGAGGATCCTCCTGACCAGCCTTCGTTGACAGAGTTCATGCTAGAGATGGAGAGGAACAAGCGTGAGTCCAACCGCTTGTTGGCACGTATCGAGGAGAACACCGCACATCAGTTCAAAGGGTCTGCTACCATTCATGACTTCATTCGTTTGCACCCACCTACCTTTCATCATTCCATCGAGCCACTCGATGCAGATGACTGGCTCCGTAGCATCACTCATAAGCTGCGTTCCGCGAGCGTAGCTGAAGATGACAAGGTCACCTATGCCACATACCACCTGGAAGGTCCTGCTAGTCTTTGGTGGCAGAACTATGAGGCTATGCTTCCAGCTGGCCAGATTCCTACCTGGAAGGATTTCACTGAGGCTTTTCGCGAGCATCACATTCCTCAGGCCCTCCTTGATCGCAAGAGAGAAGAGTTCTGCAGTTTCACCCAGAGTAAGATGGCTGTTGATGCTTATAGCAGAGAGTTCGAGAACCTCGCCCGTTATGCCACAGAAGAAGTGTCCACGGACGCCAAGAAGCAGGCTAGGTTCCTAAAGGGTCTCAACCCCAAGTTGCGCCGTGATCTCCACCTGCATCATTGTGATACATTCCAAGCCCTTGTGAACAAAGCCATTAATGCAGAGACAGCTCAACTCACTTACGAGGAGTCTCGTAAGCACACCCGTGATTTGGGATCCTCCTCTGGCTCTAGTTCCCAGAAGCGCCGGATTTGGGTTCCAAACTCCGCTCTTCCTTCCGGATATGCACCGAGGCCATCCTATGTGGTGCCTTTCCCAGCTCAGTCATATGTTCCCCCCAGGCCTACTGGTAGACCGCTTGTCAGTGCGGGTCCACGTCCAACCTCAGGGACTTGCTTCACATGCGGGAAGCCAGGACACTATGCACGTGACTGCTCTCAGACTAGTTATGCTCCACCCCAGCCCGAGAAGACTGTTGGCTGTATTAAGACATCACGCAAGATGATCAGTGTCAAGTCAGCCCCCACTGAACGTGGACGTGTGCATCACGTCTCAACTAAAGACGCTCATGATGATCCGGATGTTGTTCTTGGTACCCTCCTTGTCAATTGTCACCCAGCATCAATTCTATTTGATACTGGAGCATCTCACTCCTTCATTTCTGAAGGTTATGCTCGTTTGCACGACATGTCATTTTGTGATATGCCAACTCCGCTTGAAATCCAAACCCCAGGGTCTAGATGGCAGACCACCAGAATCAGCCATGGTAACGAAATTCTTGTTGATAGACTTGTATTCCTTGCATCACTTGTAGCCCTCAAGTCCTCAGATATTAACATCATCTTGGGTATGGACTGGATGACAGCTCATCATGCCCAGATTGATTGTTACACAAGATCTGTTCAGCTTACACACCCATCTGGCAAGATAGTCACCGTCTCCACTAGAGTTGCAAAGCGTCAGCTCTATTCTCTTAATGCCAGCCCTCTTCCAGACCTTGAAGATATCCCGGTAGTCCGTGACTTTCCGGATGTCTTTCCAGAGGAACTGCCAGGTGTTCCACCTGACAGAGATGTAGAGTTCGTCATAGATCTTATCCCAGGAACAGCTCCAATCTCCCGGAGACCTTACAAGATGGCACCCCTAGAATTAGCCGAGCTTAAGAAACAACTCGATGAGTCCTTGCAAAAGGGTTTCATCCGTCCCATCTCTTCTCCTTGGGCTTGCCCCGCCCTCTTCGTCAAGAAGAAGGATGGTACGGACCGGATGGTTGTAGATTATCGTCCCGTTAATTTGGTCACGATAAAGAACAAGTATCTGCTTCCCAGGATCAACGACCTGTATGATCAGCTTGCTGGATCCTCAGTCTTCTCCAAGATGGATTTAAGATTAGGCTACCATCAAATCAAGATCAGAAACGGGGACATTCCCAAGACAGCTTTTGTCACTCGTTATGGCCAGTACGAGTACACCGTCATGTCCTTTGGCCTAACCAACGCCCCAGCCACATTCTCCCGCTTGATGAACTCGATCTTCCTGGAGTACTTAGATAAGTTCGTCGTGGTTTACCTCGATGATATTCTTATTTACTCGAAGAACGAGGAAGAGCATGCCAAACATCTTAGACTTGTATTAGAAAAACTCAGAGAGCACCGCCTTTATGCCAAGTTCTCCAAGTGTGAATTTTGGTTGTCAGAAGTGACCTACTTAGGTCACGTAATCTCTGGTAAGGGCATTGCTGTCAATCCCGAGAGAGTTCAAGCCGTTCTCGATTGGACTCCACCTGAGACCGTGAAACAAGTCAGGAGCTTCCTTGGTCTAGCCAGCTATTGTCGCCGCTTTGTTGAAAACTTCTCCAAAGTAGCCAAACCCCTCACGGAACTTCTCAAGAAAGATAAAAAGTTTGAGTGGTCCCCATAGTGTGAGTACAGTTTTCAGGAACTGAAAAGACGCCTGACTTCTGCTCCCATACTTGTGCCACCGGATTTCACTAAAAACTTTATTATCTACTGCGACGCCTCACGACAGGGACTAGGTTGCATTCTTATGCAGGATCGTCATGTGATTGCCTATGCATCTCGACAGTTGCATCCACATGAGGAGAATTATCGTACACATGATCTAGAGCTTGCAGCCGTAGTCTATGCACTCAAGACCTGGCGACATTATCTCCTTGGTAAACGTTGCGAGATCTACACCGATCACCAGAGTCTCAAGTATATCTTCACCCAACCAGATTTGAACCTTAGGCAAAGACGTTGGCTGGAGTTAATCACAGATTATGATCTAGGGATTACCTACACCCCAGGCAAGGCCAATGTCATGGCTGATGCTCTAAGCCGTAAATCCTATTGCAACAATCTCATGTTGCAGCAAGGCCAACCACTTCTCCATGAGGAATTCTGTAAGCTTAACCTTCACATTGCTCCTCGCGGATTCCTTTCTACCTTGGTGGCGAAACCTACCCTTGAGGATCAGATCATCTCTGACCAGAAGTTTGATAGGGGGGTTATCCGCATTAAGAGAAACATTAAGAAGGGAGTTGGTGGATGTTTCTCTATGGATGATCGTGGTGTTGTTTTCTTTGAGAATCGCTTGGTGGTTCCCAAGAATCAACATCTGCGACAATTGATTCTTAAGGAGGCGCATGAATCTCCCCTCACCATTCATCCCGGTAGTACTAAGATGTATCAGGACCTACGCCAGAGGTTCGGGTGGACTAGGATGAAGAGAGAAATCGCTGAGTTCATTGCTAAATGTGACATTTGTCGTCGCGTTAAGGCAGAGCATCAAAGACCTGCTGGCACCCTTCAGCCTTTAGCTATTCTTGAATGGAAATGGGATAAAGTTGGTATGGACTTCATTACCGGCTTTCCCAGGACCAAAAGAGGGAATAACGCTATCTTCGTAGTCGTTGATCGTCTTTCCAAAGTGGCTCACTTCCTCCCTGTTCGAGAGAGTATCACTGCTAGTCAGCTTGCTGACTTATATATTTCTTGAATAGTGTCACTCCATGGTGTTCCACTAGAGATCAATTCAGACCGTGGCAGCCTTTTCACTTCTCATTTCTGGGAGAGTTTCCAAACTGCCATGGGAACCCATCTTTCCTTCAGTACCGCTTTCCACCCTCAGTCGAGTGGTCAGGTGGAACGGGTCAATCAAATTCTCGAAGACATGCTCAGAGCTTGCGTTATCTCATTCGGTATGGATTGGGAGAAATGTCTTCCTTTCGCCGAGTTTGCTTATAACAATAGCTACCAATCCAGCCTCAAGCAAGCTCCTTTTGAGGTTCTCTATGGACGAAGATGTCGAACACCTTTGAACTGGTCAGAAACCGGTGAAAGACAATTCTTTGGACCGGATATGATCCAGGAGGCAGAAGAGCAAGTTCGCATCATTCGTGAGAATTTGAAAACAGCCCAGTCTCGTCAGAAAAGTCAGTACGATCGTCATCATAAGAATATGACTTATGAAATTGGCGACCAAGCTTACCTTCGGGTTACTCCTTTGAAGGGTACCCATCGTTTCGGTATCAAGGGCAAGTTGGCTCCTCGTTACATTGGTCCTTTTCGTATTCTCGCTAAACGAGGAGAGGTTTCCTACCAATTGGAACTACCTCCACATCTTTCTCGAGTTCATGATGTCTTCCACGTCTCTCAACTCAGGCGTTGCTTCTCGGATCCCATCCGCGGAGTGGACCACGAAACGCTTGATCTCCAAGATAACCTCACATACCGAGAGTACCCGATTCGCATTCTTGATCAAGCAGAGCGTGTTACCCGACGTCAGAACATCAAGTTTCTCAAAGTTCAGTGGTCTCATCATTCCGAGAGAGAAGCTACTTGGGAGCGAGAAGATCGTCTGCGACTGGAGTACCCCGCTTTCTTTCCGTCGACCCCTGAATCTCGAGACGAGATTCTTTCAAGTGGGGGCGAGTTGTCACATCCCTAGTCTGGTATGACTTAGACTAGCTAGCTATTTGTGCATCATATTTAAATTTCATTTAAATTTGAAATGAGGATTGGTGGAACCCTCAGAATCATTTTTGAAAATGACCCAAACAAAAATTTCTCCAAAAGGGTCCAAGAAAATGCTCATGTTGCCCTCTGGAAATATTGGACAGAGATAAAAATCAAAACAATATTTTTAGGAGCTCATGGACATTTATTTTGGCCATTTGGATTAATTCGATAAATATTTGCATTGGAAATATATTTCTATATATATGAAATATGGTCCAAAAATTATGCCATTTATAAAAGAGCTCTGGAATAATATATCCAGCTCCTGCAAAAATTGGCATAATAAAATAAAATGGTTTAGTATTTTTATTAAACCAAACAAATGTCAGAAAAAAAATTAGAAAACAGAAATAAAAGGAAGGAGGGGCTTACCTGGGGCTCTCCCCTGCGCAACCCAGCAGCAGCAGGCCGGCCCAGCCAGGAGGCGGCCCAGCCCGCCTGGCCCCCCCTCCTCTGTCGTCTTCCTCCCCGACAGGGGAACGGCGCGTGCCGACGCGCGCGCACCGCCGCGCCTCCACCTCCTGCTTCCCCTGGCCACCTCCTGCTTCCTCCTCGTCGCCTGGAATGCCCCGGACGATGCCACACAGCCCCGACCGCCCTCTCACTCTCTCCCTCCTCCTCTCCCCCTGCTCTCTCTCTCTCACCCGAGAACCACCGCCGCCGCCGACGGGCATCACCGTAGCCACCGCCTCTCCCACGCCTTCCCGACACGCTCCCCAGACCCGCCGCGACCCCCTCTACCTCCTCGTCGAGCCACGCAAGACGGAGCACCCCGTGGAGCCGTCGCCGTCGCCAAATTCGCCTCCGGCCGCCGTGGATCCTCGCCGGCGATTCGGGAGCTACCGGGCATCCCCGACCTCGCCCTCACGCTCGCTGGTTCCGCGGTGAGCCCCCGCACCGAACCCCCTCCTCCCCGTGTCCGTTTGCCCCGTCTAGCTAGCTCGCCACCACGCCCGTAGCTCCTCGCCGCCGGCCATGGCGCCACGGTGGCACGAGCCCAAGCCGGTCACTTCCGCGCGCGTCCCCGTGTTCCTGGTGACGCCAGGAGGCCGTAGGAGCCCTCCGCCTCCACTACCGTGCACCACAACGCCGCGGCCGCAAGTTGCCGAACTCCGGCCGCCGCCGTGCGCTCTGCTCCGGCGAGCTCCGCCGCCCCCGCAGCCTTCCGCGTGTTCCACTGGATGCGCGTGAGCGCGGGCTTCGCGTGGGTGGTCTCCGCCACCCGAATGGTCGCCGGAACGGCGATCCCGAGCCCCTCCGCCGCGCTCGGCCTCGCCGGCGGCTAAACGCCGGCGAGTTGACCGGGTTTGAACCCCCCAGGGTCGCTGACCAGTGGGCCCGACCCCCCTAACCTTTTAATTAAACTAATTAACCCCTGTTAACCCCCCTGTCACTGACGTGTGGGTCCCACACGTCAGATTTGACCTGGACAGCCGCGTTGACCCGCTGATGTAGTGATGACATCATGCTGACGCAATTATTTATTTTCTGGAATTAAAATAATTCAGAAAATCCAGAAAATGATTTAAACTTCAAAAATTCATAACAATTCAACCGTAGCTCAGATTAAAATAATTTATATATGAAAAATTATCAGAAAAATGCAACCTTTCCATCTGTACCAGTTTCGTGCATGAAAAACCAACTTATACATGCTGAATATGGGAAAACACATTAGGGCATATATAAGAGACTTAATTTAGAAATGCATTTGAACCTTTGGTTCAAATGGACTTCAAACCAAATGTTTACTAGATGCATTAGCTCAAACAACATCACATCTACATGCCATGTTCATGCATCATATTGTTGCATATGATTGTGTATTGATTGCCGGCACCATTCCTTCTCGATAGGTCCTGCTCCGGAGACGTTCCAGAGTACCTGTCTGTGAAGCAGTGCCTCCCTTGTTGTTTTACCAGGCAAGCAAACCCCCCTTGTTCATTTCGATAAAACCCTACTCTCTCGCTCCTGCTCTCAGTTATTGCATTAGGACAACAACGATTCATCTGCTACTTTGTGCTGCGGTAGTTGAACCCATTCCTCTGCATGACCTGTCATTGCCACAGTAAATAGTTGAAACCCACTAGCATGTGTAGGAGTTGATTGAAGCCATTGTTGTGTTCCTACCATGCTATGCCTGCTATTGCTTAGAGTTGTGTCAGGTCTGGTTCATTGGGAATGAATTGGAGTGTTACGATATGTTCTGGTGCTGAGAGTGAAGTGTGTGTGAACACGATTTGGTAAAGGTAGCGGTGAGAGGCCATGTAGGAGTACATGGTGGGTTGTCTCATTGGAACCGTCCCTAAGCACTGAGTTCTATGTATGTTGTCCAATGACTCGATACTACCACACATTGGAATGCTTAAGTGCCCCTCTCGACTTATTAACCGACCTGATCTCTGTCCAGGAGTCGCAACTAGTTTCTGGTGTTTGTAGGTAGTGCTATTTTTCTACCAAGTGGCACCCGGCAGGGTGGGCTTGGGACAGACTAGGCACACGTGGCCCGGTGTACCGAGTGGCACCCGGTTGGTGGGCTCGGGAACCCTGCTCACATCGTTTGGGGCCGTGAGCGACACCCCGACCGGATCTCCTTGCGGATGGAACCCGAATAGGCGATAACCCTGGACTAGAGTCTTGTGTGGTTAGTCAGGTCGTGGCCGACACCCTCGCCAGGCTTCCGCTTGAAGGTTGCCGAGATACATGACGTGTACATGGCGGTAAGTGGCGAGAGCGTGTGTGAAGAAGTACACCCCTGCAGGGTTAACATGATCTATTCAAATAGCCGGGTCCGCGGTTATGGACTTCTTGGATGCTTACATGGTACATAGACAACTTGAAGTGGATACTATAAAATGCTCAAGACAAGTGTGAGTGCTATGGATGGCCTTCTCGTAGGGAGACGGGGATGAATCCATAGTAGTGTATTGTGTGGTGATTAGTGGACTCGTGTACGTTGTTTCACCTCAAGAGTTTCTGGTAGTCGTAGAACAGGATAGCCACAGAGTCAAAGCTGGCTTGCTGCAACTAAACCCCACGTTACCCTCTTGATACAAGTGCATGTATGATAGGATCTGATGTAAGTCTTGCTGAGTACCTTTGTACTCATGTTGCTTTATTTATGTTTTTGCAGCGGAGACTTCGGTCTTACTAGTGTTCTCGTGCACTTCGACTAGTAGCTAGTACCTCAGCTACGATCTTGATCGGATGTTGTAGATAGTCAGGCTCTTCAGTCTTTTTCATTTGTAGATGTCTGTACCCAGACATGTAATGCTTCCGCTTGTTGCTTGTATGCTCTGTATGATGGGTCTTGTGACCCCTGTTTGCAATAATTGCTATGACGGCTCTTCTGAGCCTTTATCTATATGAGTTGTTGAGTTATGCTGTGATGCCATGTTGTACAGCACATACTTGCATGTTATGCGTACGTGTAATGTGTATTGCTATGTGTGGGATCTGACTATCTAGTTGTTTATTCTTAGTAGCCTCTCTTACCGGGAAATGTCTCCTAGTGCTTCCACTGAGCCCTGGTAGCTTGCTACTGCTCTGGAACACTTAGGCTAGCCGGCATGTGTCCTTCTTCGATCCTGTGTATGTCCCTTCGGGGAAATGTCACGCGATGAATACCGGAGTCCTGCTAGCCCGCTACAGCCCGGTTCACCGGAGTCCTGTTAGCCCAGTGCTACAGCCTGGATTCACTCGCTGATGACCGACACGTTCGATGCTGGGTCATGAATGCCTGTCCCTGTAAGTTAGTGCCACTTTGAATTTACGACTAGCCATGTCAGCCCGGGCTCTTTATCATATGGATGCTAGCGACACCATCATATACGTGTGCCAAAATGCGCAAACGGTCCCGGGCAAAGGTAAGGCGACACCCGTGGGGATACCGTGCGTGAGGCCGCAAAGCGATATGAGGTGTTACATGCTAGATCGATGTGGCATCGAGTCGGGGTCCTGACATTTTGTGGTTTCAAACATCGCGAATATTTCAAGGATCATCATATATGTCCCTAATATATTATAGTTCATCACGAAGCTCTAGCAGCTTGGTGGTAATGACTTCGGAGAAACATCACTATCTCATCTGGAAGATCAACTCCCACTCGATTCAAGCGATTGTTGTACTCAGACAATCTGAGCACAAGTTCAACAATTGAGCTTTTCTCCCTTAGTTTGTAGGCTAAGAAAATCGTCGGAGGTCTCATACCTCTTGATGTGGGCACGAGCCTGAAATCCCAATTTCAGCCCTCGAAACATCTCATATGTTTCGCGACGTTTCAAAACGTCTTCGGTGCCTCAACTCTAAGCCGTTTAACTGAACTATCACATAGTTATCAAAAATGTGTATGTCAGATGTTCACAACATCCACAGACGACGTTCGAGGTTCAACACACTGAGCGGTGCATTAAGACATAAGCCTTCTATGAAGCAATGAGGACAATCCTCAGTTTACGGACCTAGTCCGCATAATTGCTACTATCAACTTTCAACTAAATTTTCTCTAGGAACATATCTAAACAGTAGAACTGAAGCGCGAGCTACGACATAATTTGCAAAATCCTTTTTGACTATGTTTAGGATAAACAAGTTCATCTTATGAACTCCCACTTAGATAGACATCCCTCCAGTCATCTAAGTGATTACATGATCCGAGTCAACTAGGCCGTGTCCGATCATCACGTGAGACGGACTAGTCAACATCGGTGAACATCTTCATGTTGATCATATCTACCATACGACTCATGCTCGACCTTTCGGTCTCTTGTGTTCCGAGGCCATGTCTGTACACATGCTAGGCTCGTCAAGTCAACCTAAGTGTTTGCATGTGTAAATCTGTCTTACACCCGTTGTATGTGAACGTTGGAATCTATCACACCCGATCATCATGTGGTGCTTAGAAACGAACGAACTATCGCAACGGTGCACAGTTAGGGGGAACACTTTCTTGAAATTTTAGTGAGGGATCATCTTATTTACTACCGTCGTTCTAAGTAAATAAGATGCAAAAACATGATAAACATCACATGCAATCAAATAGTGACATGATATGGCCATCATCACTTTGCTCCTCTTGATCTCCATCTTCGGGGCTCCATGATCATCATCGTCACCGGCATGACCATGATCTCCATCATCATGATCTCTATCATCGTGTCTTCATGAAGTTGTCCCGTCAAATATTACTTCTACTACTACAGCTAACGGTTAGCAATAAAGTAAAGTAATTACATGACGTTTATGTTGACACGCAGGTCATAAATAAATTAAGACAACTCCTATGGCTCCTGCCGGTTGTCATACTCATCGACATGCAGGTCGTGATTCCTATTACTAGAACATGATCAATCTCATACATCACATATATCATTCATCACATCCTTTGGCCATATCACATCACATAGCATACCCTGCAAAAACAAGTTAGACGTCCTTTAATTGTTGTTTGCATGTTTTACGTGGCTGCTATGGGTTTCTAGCAAGAACGTTTCTTACCTACGCAAAAACCACAACGTGATATGCCAATTGCTATTTACCCTTCATAAGGACCCTTTTCATCGAATCCGATCCGACTAAAGTGGGAGAGATAGACACCCGCTAGCCACCTTATGCAACTAGTGCATGTCAGTCGGTGGAACCAGTCTCACGTAAGAGTACGTGTAAGGTCGGTCCGGGCCGCTTCATCCCACGATGCCACCGAATCAAGATAAGACTAGTAACGGCAAGCATATTGAACAAAATCAACACCCACAACTACTTTGTGTTCTACTCGTGCATAGCAACTACACATAGACCTAGCTCATGATGCCACTGTTGGGGAACGTAGCATAAATTCAAAATTTTCCTACGTGTCACCAAGATCTATCTATGGAGTCATCTAGCAACGAGGGAGGAGTGGATCTACATACCCTTGTAGATCGCATGCAGAAGCGTTCAAGAGAACGGGTTGATGGAGTCGTACTCGTCGTGATCCAAATCACCGATGATCCTAGCGCCGAACGGACGACACCTCCGCGTTCAACACACGTATGGAGCAGCGACGTCTCCTCCTTCTTGATCCAGCAAGGGGAAGGAGAGGTTGATGGAGATCCAGCAGCACGACGGCGTGGTGGTGGAAGTAGCGGGATTCCAACAGGGCTTCGCCAAGCGCTGCGGGAGGAGGGAGATGTGTCATGGGAGGGAGAGGGAGGCGCCAGGGCTTAGGTGAGGTTGCCCTCCCTTCCCCCCACTATATATAGGGCCAAGGGAGAGGGGGAGGGCGCAGCCTTGCCCCTTCCTCCAAGGAAGGGTGCGGCCAAGGGGGGAGGAGTCCATCCTCCCCAAGGCACCTCGGAGGTGCCTTCCCCCATTAGGACTCTCCCCTCCTCTTGTCCCTTTGGCGCATGGGCCTCTAGGGGCTGGTGCCCTTGGCCCATGTAGGCCAAGGCGCACCCCCTACAGCCCATGTGGCCCCCGGGGCAGGTGGACCCACCCGGTGGACCCCCGGGACCCTTCCGGTGGTCCCGGTACAATACCGGTGACCCCGAAACTTGTCCCGATGGCCGAAATAGCACTTCCTATATATAATTCTTTACCTCCGGACCATTCCGGAACTCCTCGTGACGTCCGGGATCTCATCCGGGACTCCGAACAACTTTAGGGTTACCGCATACTAATATCTCTATAACCCTAGCGTCACCGAACCTTAAGTGTGTAGACCCTACGGGTTCGGGAGACATGCAGACATGACCAAGATGACTCTCCGGTCAATAACCAACAGCGGGATCTGGATACCCATGTTGGCTCCCACATGTTCCACGATGATCTCATCGGATGAACCACGATGTCAAGGACTTAATCAATCCCGTATACAATTCCCTTTGTCTATCGGTACGACACTTGCCCGAGATTCGATCGTCGGTATCCCGATACCTTGTTCAATCTCGTTACCGGCAAGTCTCTTTACTCGTTCCGTAACACATCACCCCGTGATCAACTCCTTGATCACATTGTGCACATTATGATGATGTCCTACCGAGTGGGCCCAGAGATACCTTTCCGTTTACACGGAGTGACAAATCCCAGTATCGATTCGTGCCAACCCAACAAACACTTTCGGAGATACCTGTAGTGTACCTTTATAGCCACCCAGTTACGTTGTGACATTTGGCACACCCAAAGCACTCCTACGGTATCCGGGAGTTGCACAATCTCATGGTCTAAGGAAATGATACTTGACATTAGAAAAGCTTTAGCATACGAACTACACGATCTTGTGATATGCTTAGGATTGGGTCTCGTCCATCACATCATTCTCCTAATGATGTGATCCCGTTATCAATGACATCCAATGTCCATGGTCAGGAAACCGTAACCATCTATTGATCAACGAGCCAGTCAACTAGAGGCTTACTAGGGACATGGTGTTGTCTATGTATCCACACATGTATCTGAGTTTCCTATCAATACAATTCTAGCATGGATAATAAACGATTATCATGAACAAGGAAATATAATAATAACTAATTTATTATTGCCTCTAGGGCATATTTCCAACACTGGTTCGGCGGGGGGATAACACGTTGCACAAAGAGCAGAGAAGCGTGGAACAACATGATAGAGATCACACGGGCAGTCTTTACCTAGGTTCGGGCCACCGTAGCATAAAACCCTACTCCTTCTTTGGTGGATTGATGGTGGGAAAATGGTGGTGAGCGTAGCTCGCTTGCCTGGCAGGGTCGCCTCGGGGCGAGAGCAGCTACGCGTGTATGAGTGTGTAAGGGTCCGAATCTCCCAACCCTTTCTCCGTTTGTCATGGGCCTCCTTTTATGGATCAAGGGGTCACCACAGTGGCGAACTAGTCATTACGCACTGGTTAGATAACAAACAGTGCTATCATACATAACTCTACAGGCTGACAGAGCGCATTAAATGTGTCGCGTCACATCACAACTTGCGCGGAAGGCCCTGCCGGGCGGTTTTGCCAGCTTCGCGCGTGCTTGCTTGACACATCTCAGGACGGGTGTCGTTTGGAGGTATCTTCTATAGGAAGTGGCAGCCATGTGGCAAATAGCAGCCACTTAGTCACTTTGGAGCTTGACACCGCACCGATCGACGACGTGCATCGTGATGAGGTGGTGCGGTGGTGTGGTTTGCCTCCGTAAGCCCCAGCAGACCTGCCGGGACAATCGAAGGCTTGCTTCCAGGGGTAACCCCATCTTTGCCAGGCTCGCCTGCCCGGCAAGGGAGGGTTTTCCCTTAGCAATATCTTGCTTCCCTGGCTAGTCTTGGTCCTCTTGATCTACACGTTGGTCCTTTGAAGAACTGATCCCTTGTGCTCCAATCTGATCTTGGTGCTGTGATCTTGTTCTTGTGCCTGTGCACTGTCTGGG
The DNA here is from genome assembly GCF_018294505.1 of Triticum aestivum. Lineage (NCBI taxonomy): Eukaryota > Viridiplantae > Streptophyta > Magnoliopsida > Poales > Poaceae > Triticum > Triticum aestivum. The sequence goes on from NC_057806.1 coordinate 59,594,378, forward strand.
CAACAGACCCAGAGTTTGTTGCACCGATAGGAGCCCCCGGGCCTGGCCCGAATGCGCTACTTGGCGTCGTCGGGGTAGGCCCTAACCAGTGCATAGGCAGATCGTGGAAGTGGCTAGCCCCTTGAGATCTTCTTTGCTTCTTCATTAACTCGAGTCCGGGCCAGTTTCCGGTTTTCCCGCGCGTCGTGCCGAGCGTTATGGAAAAAACTAGATCGAGGCCTGTAGATTGCCCACGCCCCATGATCACGGGTCATAAACCGCCATCCCACTCGCCTCCTGCCCCAGGCGTCATTGGTTGGTGTAGAGGGTCGGCTCTGATTCCCTGAGCTGTTGAAGGCGCGGGGAGGCTCTATTGGGGGAGCAGGGCGGTTGCTTCTTAGGAGAGAGGCCAGCCCCCCTACATCGTCCCTCTATAAAAGGGGGCAGGAATGATGCATTTGCTCACACACCTTTCTTATCCCCTTTCCAACTTTCCCCGCTCGCTATGGCCAGAGGGCGTGGACGCTGTGGTGTTCCAGTGGCAGCGACGAGAGCTTCTACTCGACATCATGTCCCTCCTCCTCCGGACAACATGGAGGGGGCACCCGCCACGAGAGGAGGACGAAGGGGGTGAGGTCGCGGTCGTCATGGCGCTCGAGGAGGAGGAGGACGGTGCAGTGCTCTGATTGCTCCCTCGCTGAATGCTCCTCCTCTGCTGGAAGGCCATGTCCGAGATCAGCCACTGGAGTTCGTTATCAGGCTGTACAAGCCTATTCGCGACCGTTTCCGTCTCCCCACCCTATACGCTAGGGTGATGGAGCTCGAACAGCCACACACACTGAGATTGCACATAAGGGGCTGCGGGAATGGTAGCATATAAGTGGATGTGGATTTCCCAGCCTCTCACGGTATGTATCTCCGACGCGGTTGGAAGACTTTAGCCCACGCCCATAGCTTGTCGGAAGGGCACGTCCTCCAATTTAAGTTAATGGAGGATGATTTCCTTTCTGACAAGGTTTTTGGGAGCTTGGGTGCTCGCTTAGGGTGCTGCGCGGAGAGCTCGACCAACGATGAAAGCTCCTCCTCGAGTGATAGCGACGAGGAGGACAGTGAAGTGATGAAGACAACATCGACCGGGAGGGTGTCAACTTTGACTCCAGCTGAGTATCAGCCGGACCGTCACCGTCAGGCGGTGGCATCACCATCTGCATCTGCATCTCCTCTTTAGCAAGGTGAGTCGGGGAGTTGGGAGCAGAGGTGGGGGTAGTGCCTCCGGCTCCTCCAGTAGCCTTCCAGCTGGACCCCGGCAGGTTTCCTCGCGGGCTGTAGCTCCGTTAGCCCTGTCGCGTCCTGCTGGCCCTGGTGGTGGCAGTTGACGGGTCGTCTCTGCCATGCTCTTCATCGCCGCCTTCGTCGGTGCCCTCCCGCTCCTGCCAGGCTACCTCTCCTGGTGCCCGATAGGGGCAGGCTGGGCTTCTACCCAGGCACCCCTTTTGCCCTCTTCCCATCATGCCGCAGTGCCTAGGAGGAGAGGGACAAGAAAGGGCATTACGGGGCATTTATCTTTTTTCAATCTTAAATCTGTAGGCACTTGCCAAATTTTAGCTCAAATAATGTAATCTCTTGAATCCATGTTTGTGTCATGTAAGGCCTGTACTTGTTTGATCAGCATATTAATGAAAAATAGGTGGAATGCCGCTATATTTTTGAATAAACGAGTTTCCTCCGGTAGGCTATCCTGCCGGTACCCTCTATTTTGTTGCCGGGGAGTTAGGCCTACCGGGCACAAATCATGACAAGGGACCAGCCCCCCGTCAATCTTTTTTTCATCAGAGGCCGCTACGACCATCCTGACCAAAGCAACGTTCGAACCGAGGGATGGGAGCACCTAAGTTTCTAAAAGTGGCAAGGTTTTATTATGCACAAGTCTTTACTTACAGAACACACATGGACAAGAGATAAAACTTATCTGTTTGGCTTGCCAGAGATCGCAGTGTTAGCTCATCTTTCCATCTCCTCTTGGAGGCCAAGTCCTCGAGGAGGGCCTGCAGTTTATACAGATGAAAATGACGCCAGATGCGATCTTATCTACATGAACATGCGATGCTCATGAAATGCTCATGCATGCATGCAACTAGTCGGGCCCCCCAGCGCTTCATTTATTTCTCTGTTGCTTAGGGTCTGCGCCTGGCTTTGTACAAGGGGTTACATTCAACTGAGGCAATGCCTGTACAAAAGGGTGGCTACCGGGCAGGGCTCGACAGCCGCGCCTTATAGGTAGAATTTCTGGAAATGCTCAATATTCCATGAGTTTTGCAGTTGAATGCCATCTCCGGTCTCAGACGGACTGCGCTAGGTATGGTGACTCGTACTACCTGGTAAGGGCCTTCCTGCTTTGGCGTCAACTTGTTTGCACCCTTGGCAGACTGAACGCGCCTAAGGACAAGGTCGCCTTCCTCAAAACACCAGGCATGAACCCTGCGGCTGTGATAGCGACGCATGGCTTGTTGGTAGCGTGCAGCATGCGTAGCAGCCCGGAGACGGTTCTCCTCGAGAAGCACAACGTCGTCATGCCGGTGCTGATCCTGCACTACTTCATCGTAGGCAAGCACTCAAGGTGACCCGTAAATGAGTTCCGTGGGGATAACTGCTTCTCACTTCCTCAATGTATGCCTCCATCAATGGACTTTGGTAATCTTTATTGACTTGTCTCACCACAAGTTGTGAATCTCCTCGAATAATCAGTTTCTTGATTCCCAATTCTGTGGCAATTATGAGCTCGGCAAGGAGCCCTTCATACTCTGCTGTATTGTTGGTTGCCTCCTCCCGGGGAAAATGTATCTGGATGATGTACTTCAGGTGCTCTCCAGTGGGAGCGACTAGAAGTACGCCAGCCCCTGCACCTTGCAGGGGGAATGCACCATCGAAATACATGATGCATTCTTCGGGCACTTCCTTGCCGGGGGTAACTATTCCCAGCACTTCTTCATTAGGGGTTGGCGTCCATTTTGCAATAAACTCTGCCAATGCCCTGCTCTGAATTGTCGATGTGCTCTCAAATTTCAGGCCAAAGATGGATAACTCCAAAGCCCACTCCATTATTCTGCCGGTAGCCTCAGGGTTTTGGAGTATCCTTTGCAACAGAAAGAGGGTGACAACCGTGATCTCATGGGCTTGGAAATAGTGGCGCAGTTTCCTTGAGGCCATGATGAGGCCAAAAATCAACTTTTGCACACTAGAGTACCTCGATCTAGTCCCCTGTAACAGGGAGTTGACGAAGTGCACGGGCGCTACACCACTTTCTTCCTTGCCGCGTCCTTGGGGTTGTCCCTGCTGCCGTGCTCCTCTTTGTCCTGATCCTCATACGGTCCTACCGGGCTTTGCTCACTCTCTGTTTCTTCTACTTCCCGCTGTGCCACTAGGGCTGCACTAACCACTTGATTGGTTGCCGCTAAGTATAGAAGCAACGACTCTTGTGGTTTGGGAGCAACCAAAGTGGGCACAGAGGACAAGTAGGTCTTCAAATCTTGCAATGTTGCGTCTGCTTCTGGGGTCTACTTCATGGGCCCTGCCTTCTTCAAAAATTTTAAGAATGACAAGGCGCGCTCGGCAGACATGGAGATGAATCTGCTAAGTGCGGCAACGCACCCTGTCAGATGCCTCACACCTTTAGCTGTCCTGGGTGCCTGGATCTACTCGATAGCCTTGATCTTATCGGGGTTAGCCTCGATCCCACGATGGGACACGAAGAACCCAAGTAGCTTGCCAGAGGGAACGCCAAACACACACTTCTCTGGGTTTAGCTTCAAGTTGATCTTGCGCAGATTAACAAATGTCTCCTCCAAATCCTGGATGAGGGTTGATCTGTCCTTGGTCTTGACCACAATATCATCCATATAAGCCTCGATGTTTCTGTGCGACTGTGGTTCAAAACCAATCTGTACTGCTCTTGCAAAAGTGAACCCGACACTCTTTAGCCCGAAGGCATGCGCACGAAGCAGTACGTACCACATGGGGTGATGAATGAGGTCTTCTCTTCGTCTTCCTTGGACATGAAGATATGATTATATCTAGAGTATGCATCCAGAAAAGAGAGCAAATTACAACCTAAAGTGGAGTCCGCAATCTGGTCGATGCGCGGCAGGGGAAATGGGTCCTTCGGGCAAGCCTTGTTGAGATCTGTGAAATCTATGCAAAGCCTCCATTTTTCGTTAGCCTTACGAACGACCACTGGGTTTGCTAACCATGTTGGATGCAATACTCCTCTGACCAGACTAGTTGCTGTCTCAAGCTTCTTAATCTCTTCGGCAATGAACTGCTGCCTCTCCAAGGCCTGCTTTCGAACCTTCATCTTGATGAGTCAGGCATGTGGGAAGACAACAAGGTGGTGCTCGATTACCTCCCTAGGAATACCGGGGATATCAGATGGTTGCCAGGCAAACACATCAATATTCACCCGCAGGAAGGCAACGAGCGCGCTTTCCTATTTGTCATCAAGGGTGGCGCTGATAGTAAAGGTACCATCAACACCAGCCAGCCCTGCCGGGACCTTTTTTACATGTGGTGCAGCAGCCTTGGATCTCTTGCTGTTGGAGCTCTCCGGCAAGTCATCAACAGGCGTAACACACTCCGAAGAGGTACGCTTCCCAGATTCCTTGCTGGTGTCCCTGCTATCCTTCTTCTTCGCTTTGTTTTCCTTGGCGGGGATCATTGCTGCCGCGGCCTCTATCGCGACTGCGTCCCGGTACATCTTATCCATGCAAATAATTGCGTCTTTCTCGTCTGAGGGAATGGAAAAGACTCCTACCAGCCCTGGCATCTTCAAAGTGTTGTAGGCATAGTGGGATGCCGCCATGAATTTAGCCAGAGCTGGGCGTCCAAGGATCCCATTGTATGGCAGGGGGAGGTCGACCACATCAAACACAACCTTCTTAGTCCGGTAGTTCAACTCTCCTCCAAATGTCACTGGCAACATGATCTTTCCCTTAGGATGACTCCTGCCAGGATTGACTCCTTGAAACGTGCCCATGACCTTTAGTTCTTCCTCTGCTATCTGAAGCTTGCTGATAACCTTTGGGGAAATCAGATTCAAACCCGCCCCCGCCGTCAACCAACATCTTTGTGACTTTGAGGTTGCAAATTGTTGGTGAAACCAACAACGACAAGAACCCTACAGTGGTAGTGCGGTCAGGATGGTCCTCATCGTCAAATATGATGGGTGTGCGTGACCATTTGAGCGGCTTTTGAGACTCTGCCGCTGGTTCCACGACATTGACCTCACGTGCCCACCGTTTAAGTTGGCGGTGAGAGGAGTGCAAAGATGCACCCCCGTCAATGCACAGGTCGTTAGTGGCCTTCTAGAATTCCTGCTCGCTGGTTTTCTCTTCATCCCCTCCATCAGTCTCATCATTGCAACCTTCCTTCTCTTGGCCCCTGGAGGGTTTTCCTTGGTTCCAAAGAGCCTTGCCGGAGTGATTTCCTTCACCGCCTCGACCCTTCCCGCCAGCGCCATTCTGACCTTTTTCCTTATCATGCTTCTCATATTCAGCCCTCTGCCTCTCGACGAGCTGCTCAACCTGATGACACTCTTGGAGAGCGTGGCCTTTGGTCTGTTGAATCTTGCAATACGGCCCATCACCTTTCCCAGCCTTCTTGGCAGCCGCAGCCTTCCAGCAGTCAGTGCACGCGGCAACTTCCTTGCTGGGGGCTTCGGCCTTAGCCTTCTTGCCGGTACTAGGCGTGCCCAATCCTTCAACGGTCATTACTACTTTATCCTTGCGCTTCTTGTTCTTCTTCTTCTGACTGGTGGTCTCGTCGTCATCCTCTGAGTCGATGTCGACGCCATCTTCCTCTCCAGGGATTTTCCTTCCCTCCTCCACCCGAGCGCATTTGTCCACCAAGGTGTAAAGCTCCTTCACAATCTTGGGCAACCGAACATTCATCTTGGAACGTATCATGCGGTTGCGCACATTGGATTGGAAGGCAGCTATCACAGCTGCCGGGTGGATATCTGGGATATTTCTGTGGACTCATCTGAATCTCTGCAAATACTTCCGTAGAGTCTCTCCTTCTTTCTGTTGGAGAAGCTGCAAGTCGCTGGGCTGTCCTGGTTCTTGATGATCGCCCCTGAAGGCGCCAATGAACTCATGGCACAGGTCAGCCCATGTCTAAATGGAGTTTTCTGGCAGGTGCATCAGCCAAGACCTCACATTGGAATTGAGTGCCAAAGGGAAGTAGTTGGCGAACACCTTCTCATCTCTTCTCCGGTAGCTTGAACATCGATGGTGTAGATGCTCAAGAACTCTGCCGGGTTCAGCCTCCCATCATACTTCTCGTGTATGTCTGGCTTGAACGTGCGAGTGGATGGCCAACAGACTTGTTGCAGCTCACGAGTAAAGGCAGGGCACCCAACCTCGAAAGGCAGGCACCCTCCATCCTCGAGAGCGGGCTCGTCGACGTCGGGGCCATCGCACCCATTAGTCCAGTGGTTGTTGTCACAGCATCGCTCGACGATGACGCGCGCGCCTTCCCTCCGCCCATCCTCCGGGGCTTGCCGTTAGCCTTGACATGCTCGAGGGTCAGAAGAGGCCATTGAGACATTGTCGGGTTCTTGATTTCGCGGCTCCTGCACTGATTCCATGGTGGGGACTGCACTATGAGGGTGGCCCCTTCCGCATGGCCAGCAGCATGAGCCGTCGTCGTCTGGGGAGGCTGTGGCGGGCCAGCTCGCTGTGAGCCCCTAGCCTCGGCAAAGCCAATCAGACTTTGATTGGTGGCTCTCCACTCATCCATCTAATCAACTACCGGTGGGAACCTCAATAGCAGCTGGGCCCGCGCCATGGTCTCCGTAGTGGTTCTTGGCATTGGTGATGATGATGTAGACCACATCGTCGCTCGGCTTCTGATGGTGCCGGCGGCGACTGCCTCACACCCTCGCTGTTGCGAACCAGCCGCTTGGATGGCATGGTGACGTGGTGGAGGTGCTTGAGGGCCAGTGGCTCCATTCACTGGTACGCGTCGGTCCTATACAAATGGTATTTAACCCCTTTCTGCGACGACATTTGGAACCGTCGCCTAGTGAGTGACGGCGATAGGGGGCTCCTTCCCACACGACCCGGAAACCGTCGGGGATATGCCCTCCTGGCACACACGCTCGGCAAAATGAGGTTGTGTGCGACCGACTAGAGCTCAAATACGAAAATACGTACAGTAGAGCTAAAAAATACAATTATACAGGCGAAATTGTTTCCGGTCGCAAGTACATCCCACACTGTCAGTCCCTGCTAAACATTTCCGTTCGTATGTACAACCCAGACAGTCGCTCCAAGGAAAACGTTTCCATTCACAGGTACATCACACACAATTTTCCCCGTCAAATCATTTGCGATAGCATTGCCATTGCACACGATATTAACAATTTTATCGTTTGCGTTATTGAATGCATCACACACGGTGCGTAGAAGAAACCGTGTGGCAAAGGCTATCCATCACACACAATATTTATGTGGTAAACGTTTGCGCTAGGTGGCCTAACGCAAACAGTTTTCAAGAGAAGGTTGTGTGAGATTGTTCATTGATCCAACACGGTTTATTCCTAGAAACTGTGTGCGTTGCGTGAGGTCATCACCCACGGTATTTTCTGAATAACCGTTTGCAATAGCAAAACCCAATTAGCAGGCTAATTCGCCATTAGCAGGCTAATTACCCTATTATTAATAATCCATTTATTAATCTAATTGACATTCATATTAAGCACATAATATATTTCATTTCCATATTAAGGAAGAAGGATTTCATAATTGAAATACATCAGAGTACAACATGATATAGCTCCAGCACTCAGCTACCCCATTACACAACTGCATGAGCACTAAGTTTCACATGCAACATGTAGAACCTTTCGAAATTAGCACATAGATGGTATATAGATAGATGCATCTCATGTGGAAAACTGCTGAAGCAGAAGGTGAATATTGAGCCTTCATTCATGTTGAAGGTCTTTGCAAATTTAGGCCAGTGCTTGTGGATGATTGACCGTCCGTCCTTCGTCCTCTTCAGGAACACTTCAATATTGAACCATGGGTGTTGTATGAAAACCTTCCTCGCCTCCTGACCATAGAGGTGGTTTGAGAGGTAATCATCAGTGGACTGCTTTGGAAAGGCCTGAAAACAAGGATGTGCATAAATATCTTCTCTATATTGGAAACGGGGCAAAGGAATAAAAAAGGCAAGGTATAATAGTTAGTACCATCTTGTAGTGAACTGCTTTGGAAAGGCCTGAAAACAAGGATGTGCATAAATATCTTCTCTATATTGGAAATGGGGCAAAGGAATAAAAAAGGCAAGGTATAATAGTTAGTACCATCTTGTAGTGAACTGATGTCTTCTTTGTTGTGCAGACAAAGATCTTGTTGTTTTTTGTCGCTAATTTCTTTATCCTAATAATATTTCTGAGTTTCTTGACTTGATTGATATTCATGGACAACTCATTTCCCCATATGCGAAAAGGGCTGAACAGTGGGTCAAAACCTCTGACAGCAGGACCTACATGTGCAAGACCAAATTGTTAAAAACCTAAATATTAGAATGGTTCCTGCAATTGCACAATAATGTGCTATTAGACAACGGACCATGCATGTGCTAACCTCGATTGTAAACATCAGTGCTTCCCATTGTTTCCCTGCAACACATATAAGGTAGTTAGTCAACAGGTTAAGTAAGGGTTCGCATGCTATCAGTAAAATATGTTGATGAAAAATAAGCACATTGCAGATTCATCAGATTAATTCAAGCCACATGGAAAACCCATTTATCCAAACCAAGAATGATTAAGAACTAGGAAATATAGCACTTGTATATGTTTCTCATGTATTAAGTGTAGCCAAATTCGATTTATTCCTCACATGCGCAACAATACAAAATTACCCGCGACAATTGGACATCGCATTGCAGAATTGAACCAAACAATTAAATAAACACCACAACAAATGAATGAAACATTAACTGAGCACCACATTGCACAATATAACATACTCCTAATAGAAGATCAGACAGTTAACCAAACCAAGCATGCTTAACAACTTGGAAATATAGCAATTGTATTCGTTTCTCATGTATTTACTATAGCCAATTTCAATTTATTCCTCACATGGTATACAATAACAGAATGCACCCACAACTATTGAACATCGCATTGCAGAATTGAACCAAATAGTTAACTAAAGACAACAACACAAATGAACCAAATGTTAACGGAGCACCACATTGCACAATGTATAACCAAACCAAGCATGCTTGAGAACTTGGAAATATAGAATTGTATTTGTTTCTCATGTATTTTGTAAAGATAAATTCGATTTATTTCTCACATGGAAGAAAATGCAAAATTGCAGCATGAAGAATTGAACATCACATTTGCAGAATTGAACCAAATAGTTAACTAAAGACGAAAACTAATTAACAAAATAGTTAATAATTGAGCACCACACTGCACGACATATGGAACATATACAGTAGAGCAACAAATTGCATGGTAGAATTAGATAGCACAATTCACTAGAATTTTGTCGGATTTCGAGTTCTGGCAGACCCTTGAGGTTCGAACACTGGGGTGCGCACGGAGATTTCGCCTTCTACCTACCTGCACCCCTCCGTCTCGCTAAGATCTAAGCTATGGAAAGAACAGCACAAGAGACACAGGGTTTATACTGGTTCGGGCCACCGTTGTGGTGTAATACCCTACTCCAGTGTGTGGTGTGGTGGATTGCCTCTTGGGCTGATGATGATGAGCAATACAAGGAAGAACAACCTCGCGAGGGTCTATTCTTGGCTGGGGGGATGAACTGCTAGGAGGAGTTCAGTCACCCTTCTCTCTCTCTCTCTTCTCGATTCTCTCTCCGATTTTGATTTCGATATCCATCTCAGCTTGTTTCTGGGTTGGCCGATTCTAGATTCTCCCTTCTTGATTCCGATCTCGATTCCTCTACCCTAGGGGTGGCTAGTCCTATTTATAGGCAAAGGCCCTGGGCCTCTTTCCAAATATTGAGCGGGAAGGGCGCCAACAATTGGCCATTTTGAAGGGGAACATCTGGTACACTTATCCTGACTAAAGTTGGTCCTCGCCTGCCAAAGGCTCTGGTGGTGACGCTGGCTTGGGCTCCACAATGACTTACTTCCTGCCGTTGGGCCGGTCTTGGTCTCGTTGCACCGAAACGGGTGCCTTTGCTTGATGCTCTCGCCTGCGCTTGCTCCCTTTGCACCAAAGAGGAAAGGAGGACACTGCGCGGGCTAGCGCTCGCCTGGCACCCTTGGTCATGATGGCTTGCATCATGGGCACCTCGTGAGGTACCCCGCCTTGATCTCTCCGCCTCCTCGCGAGCCAGCCTGATGAGGCCGTGCCTGAGGAAGCTCCGTGTCGTCCGCCCCGTGAGGCTTGGCCCCTCGCGAGGGTCTTGGGTCTGTGTTGATGAAGATGGGCCATGCTGGGCCCCCCTTTGAGCCACGCCGCAGGCCGCAGATAGGCAAGTCTGGGGACCCCCATTCCCAGAATGCCGATAGTAGCCCCCGGGCCCAAGGCGCGCCCGGACTTGGCCGTGCAGGGAGGCGAAAGGGCAAGAGCGAAGCGCCGCGGGCCCTAACAGCCTGTGGCCTTGGGCGCCGCGTGGCGGTTGATTGGACGTGGGCGTCTCCACTTTCCCACGGCGCCTCAGCAACTGCACGGATTGGACAAGTCCCTGCATGCAAAGCGGCTCATGATTACCTGCGATCGTGGAGGTCGGTGGTTGGCCTTCGCCGGCCATAAGTACGAAACGGTGCGTGCCCTTCCATTCCATCCCTTCTTGCTTCTCCTTCTTCCTGGTCCTTGCTCCGCCTTGTTGCGATGGCTCCGATCCGCCGATTCTTGACGGCAGAGAAGGGAAAGGCTCCCCGAGAGGAACCAGACCCGCTCCCGTCGAAGAAACGGCTCGCCCTCCGCGGCCGGGACGAGGGGGCCCATCAGGTGGTGTCGAGGCCCTGGTGCGAGCGGCCACCGCCGGGGTTCCCGCTTTCCTTGTACGCCCACATCGAGGGATCTGAAGGAGTCGATACCGATTGCCACGGGCGGCGCCGCCGTCGGCACCGACGGGTCATGAAGGTCTGGGTCGCCCCCCCTGGGGTCCACACCGAGGGCTCCTCCCGAGAGTTCGTGCTCCACGCCGCCATGCCTCCTCAGTCTTGGATTCGCCTTCCTCCCTTCTTCGCCTCCATCATCCTGCAGGGAGAACTCCTGGAGCTTTGGCTGCAGCACGCCGGCTGCAGAACCCTCGCGACCAAGGCAGAGGTCGCGGTCGTTGCCCTGGGCGAGGTCTTCATGACTCGAGGCTGGAGCGAAATCGCCCGGGTCTGCAGGACAAGAGGCGCCTTCGCGATCCACTTGGAGTACGACGGTGCTTCGGTGATGTTCTTCAAGGTCTTCGATGCGAACGGGCGCCGGCTGGAGTGCTGCCCCGGGAGAGGTGGTCAGGACCCTGCTACGGCGAGGACTAGGCCCACCAACCACTCCCTTGGCGGCTCCTCAGGCGGTGGAGGCGTCGGAGGTTCCAGCGACTCCGGCGAGCTCTTCGCGACTCCGGAGACGAGCGATGACAGCTACAAGCCCCCGAGCCGGCGCCGCTCCTAGAGCAGGGTGGGCTCGTCAGGCCGTCGCCGACTCTGATCTGGATGGGGTTAGCGCCGGTGCTTGACGTCCCACTGTTGATGATGGCGTCTTTTGCAGGGGCGCGTGTAGTTAGCGTCCTTTTAGGATCTGTTCCCTGCGAGGAATCAAAGACGCGTCCCGTGGGGGCTTGTAAGGTGCCTGTGATCCTGTTTTGTTAATATAACCCTTGTCGTAGAATTGTGGGAGTTGCTCATTCGTTCTTAGCTCAGTTCTCCCTTTCGAACCTCACGAGGGCTTGGTGCTCTGCGCCGACAGGTCCCAGTCCCAAGGCGGCTTCAGCCATCGCTGGTATGCCAGGTCGCGATGCTGTGGTCAAGGCCAGGAGGTGAGCGACCCGGGGTCCGATAAGAGCCCCTGAGTCGTGATGCTCAGGAGGTCCCCTTTGGCGCTCAAGCAGCCATCGTTTGGTGAGAAAGGAGAGCGGCGTCGCTAACACGAGATTGCATTAGGTGCGGGGATGGTGCCACGGTAGCTGGTGCTTCCGGGTGGTGACTTATCTCGAGAATCAGGGACCGCTCTCTGGTGCGTCACCGGGTTCGTGCATCGGCAGTCGTGAGGTTGCTCGGCGAGGTCCTCGCGTGTCCCTCCCCTCTCGCCTTTGCTCCCCTTTCTGCTCTACGTCGTCGGGTCCCGGCCCTCGAGCGAGTCTCAGCCATCGCTGGTATGCCAGGTCACGATGCCGTGGACAAGGCCAGAGGGTGAGGGATGGAGAGCCAGTAGGAGCCCTGAGTCGCGATGCTCAGGCAGCCCCCCTTTAACATGCAATCAGTTCGCGCGGATGAGAGTGAAGGAGACACCACAAGGGCCTCGCCTGACGCAGCTCCTTTAGGAGATCCTGTAGACCCATCATAGAAAGAACGAGGGGTTGCCATGACAATTGACAGTCAGCCGTTGGTTGCTTCCGAGGGGCGATGAGGCACTGAAGGCTTGACGAGGTGGTGCCATGCGGGGCTGCCGCAGCCAGAGCTCAGCCATTCAGGTTTGTTGGCATTGCAGGGACGGACCCATGCGCAAGCGTCGTGCCATTTGGGAGCAGCTCCGTTAGTTGGCGTCAGTTGAGCGGGCAACTAGGTCAAACACATTAGCCGCGAAGGAGTGGATTCATTCAAATAGATGCTGGGAAGGCGGACGTCACTGGGTCAGGCTCGAGCGACTTGGGGATGATGCAGCCCGTGGGGCGCCCCCAACAAAGTAAGCTAACAACATGAAATAAAAGGGATACATGCTGCAGGGACGTACCCATGCGGCCTGGGAATAATGCTGCCCTGGGGGGCGCTCCCAGCTGGAATGAAACTTGAAAGATGTCACCTGATGATGTTGAGGACGAAGGAGTGTTGGTGTAGCAGACTCGGTGGGCTACGGAAGCCGATCCTCATGAGCCTCTAGGCCCAGAGGCCTCGGGAGGCTCCGGAGGCGCTGGTGGCTCCTCGCGGACCATCTCCATCTCCGCCAGGGCTGCAGAACACCTGGCCTCTTGAGCCTCCATGATACCCCTCATGAGGCGCTGGTACATGGCAGCCATGTTCGGCAAGCCGTAAGGCATGCGAACATAGCTGTGGGGTGGACCTTCGTAGTGCCCCACTCGCGAGGGCCAGAGGCGCTCCAGAGAGGCGACTCGATTGAGCCCTGGTATGTCGATGCAGACGCGTAGCCCACCATCCTCACCTGGATGGGGAGCCACAGCTGGTAGGCGGCGGCTGCCCTTCATGACTCTTGACTCCTGTAGCTCCTGAATGGCCTTGATGACGAACTCCTGACGGTCTGGCTCTCCTTGCCTTACTCCTTCTTGAGGGAAACATGCTTTGAAACACGCCTCCATGTGGTGCCCAAGCGCCTCCCTCGTGACCTTAGCCAGGTCGGTGGTCCTCCAGGGAGAGCCCTCGAGCCCTGCCCGAGGAGGGCGCCGGGCACGCTTTCCTATGCGATGGAAGGAGGTTCCCCCTGGGCAGGCGCGGGCCCTGAGGGGCCTGCCTCCTGAGGGGCCAGGCCGGACGATGTCTTCTTCTTCTTGGGGGCAGTCTCGGGAAGCCTCCTGCTTCCGCGATCCGGGTCTTCCAGTGATGCGGCCTGAAAGGCTCCTTCCAGGGAACACACCGCGTCCTTCTCTTCACAGGGCACCGTGATGACTCCGCCACTTCCTGGCATCTTGAGGACGTTGTAGCCGTGGTGATTTACGGGTATGAACTTGGCCAGCGCTGGGTACCCAAGGATGGCGTTGTACGGCAGGCGAATGTGAGCAACGTCAAAGTCGATGAGCTCGGTGCGGTAGTTGTCGCGTGCCCCAAAGGTGACAGGGAGGCGGACCTGCCCAATCGGGACCGTGGAGCCGTCGGTGACTCCGAAGAAAGGCTTGGTCGGCTGAAGCTGGTTGTAGGGCACTTGCAGATTGTTGAATGTTTCCACGGACAGGACGTTGAGCCCTGCCCCGCCATCGATGAGGGTCCTGGTGACCACCACGTTGCTGATGATTGGGGAACAAAGCATCGGGAGGACTCCGGCTATGGCCGCACACTTGAGCTGATCTGCTGAGCTGAACGTGATGGCGCACGCCGACCACCTGAGAGGGCGCGTGGCTTCGAGCTTGGGGAGGACTGCATTCACTTCACGGGCGAACTGCTTGAAGATGCATTGAGAGGCTGGGGCTTGAGCCCCGCCCAGGATGCAGGCGACCGCGCGCAGCTCCTGGAAGCGCCCAGCCCCCTCGTCCTGATGGCGGTCCTCGTTTCTCCTTGGTTGCGGCGGCAGCGGAGGGAGGCCTACGTTGCCTTGCGGGCGATCCTCGCGAGGCTGATCCCTCCAGTCTCCTTCGTGAGGCGGGTCTTGCCGGTGATCCTCGCGAGGTCGATTGCGCCACCCTTGGCGCGAGCAGCAGTCTTCCCAGCGTCCTGCGTTCCTTCCTCCTCCTCGACTGTAGCCCCGGTCACCGTGGTCGGGGCGACGGCCGATCCTTCCTTCTCGCACGGCTCGGAGCTCTTGACATTCGTTGGTGTTGTGGGTGTGGAGGTCGTGGTACACACAGTACCGACTGCCCTTGGAAGATTCGGGCTGATCTCTGCCCCGCTTGGTGTCTGGTTCTGCCGCGATCACGGAAGCCCCCTTGCGCTTCATGTCCTTGGCCTTGGGCTTCTTCTCTTCTGGGTCTGCGGCAGGCAGCTCGAGGAGGGAGAGACGCCCTTCCTCATCCCTGGCGCACTTGGTTGCCAAGTTGAACAACTCCAAGGAAGTGCATAGGTCTTCATGCATCGCCAGCTCCTCCTTCATCTTGACGTCACGCACGCCGTCGGAGAAGGCTGAGATGATGGCCTCCTCGGTCACCTTGGGAATCTTAAGGCGAGCGTTGTTGAAGTGCTGGATGTACTTCTATAGGGTCTCTTCGTGTTGTTGCTTGATGCAGCGCATGTCACTCATGGCGGGTGGCCGATCGGGAGTACCTTGGAAGTTGGCGATGAAGCGGGTGTGCATCTCGTCCCAGGAGGAGATCGTGCCTGGAGCCAGGTTCAGGAGCCAGGTGCGGGCCCCGTCCTTGAGCGCCATGGGAAACCAGTTCGCCATGACCTTCTCGTCTCTGTTGGCAGCTTCGATGCCCAGCTCATAGAGCTGGAGGAACTCCGCAGGGTCGGCCGTGCCGTCGTAACGAGGAGGCAGGTCTGGCTTGAACTTGCCGGGCCACGCGACGTTGTGTAGCTCGGTGGTGAAGGCGGACGGAGAGCTTGGTCTTGCATGTCCCCACGCACTGCAGCTGGGAGCAGCGCGGGGTCTTGACGTGCGGCAGCAGGAACATGGTCGCGGCGTGCTGGAGCAGGGAGCGCCCGGGCAGCTTCTTGTGGGCGAGGGACTTCTTGGCAGCTCTGCTCTTGCCGCGCTGGCACCTGACGGAGCGGGTTCCGCCCAGGGGCCACGCGCCTTGGAGCCATGGCACCTTCCTGAGGAGGAGGCGGCTGGGGCGCCACCGGAGCTTCGTCGCCCACGCAGGGTGGGGTGCGGTGCAGTGGAACGGACGACGCAGGAGAGCCCCCTGCGGTGCGGACGAGCTCGGCGACGCGGTCGAGCCATTCTTCGTAGACGTCATCGACGAGACGGTAGCGCAGGAGCTCATTTGCCGTGATGAGCGCAGCTCGAGCCTCCATGGGTGCGCGGAGCGCGCGGGACGAAGAACCAGCTGGGGTGAGCGAGGGAGTAGCGGTGCGGCCGTCTTGCCGCATGGATGGATGCTGAGACGATGCTTGCTGCTCGTTCCCCGCCGGGCCGGTGGCGGCGTTGACGGCAGGTGATGGGGAACGGCGAGGACGCCCGCCGACAGGAGCCGTCTGGGCGACGCGGGAAGCGAGAGCGGCCCGGCGCTCGGCGCGGGCCCGACGAGCGTTAGACATGGACGCGATGGTTGGAGGAGAGCGGGGTGGTGGAAGACGAATTCCGGCGCACCCCTACCTGGTGTGCCAAATGTCGGATTTTGGGTTCCGGCAGACCCTTGAGGTTCAAACACTGGGGTGCGCGCGAAGATTTTGCCTTCTACCTACCTGCACCCCTCCGCCTCGCTAAGATCTAAGCTATGGAAAGAACAGCACAAGAGACACAGGGTTTATACTGGTTCGGGCCACCGTTGTGGTGTAATACCCTACTCCAGTGTGTGGTGTGGTGTATTGCCTCTTGGGCTGATGATGATGAGCAATACAAGGAAGAACAGCCTCGCGAGGGTCTGTTCTTGGCTGGGGGGATGAACTGCTAGGAGGAGTTCAGTCACCCTTCTCTCTCTCTCTCTCTCTCTCTCTCTCTCTCTCTCTTCTCGATTCTCTCCGATTTCGATTTCGATCTCCATCTCATCTTGTTTCTGGGTTGTCCGATTCTAGATTCTCCCTTCTTGATTCCGATCTCGATTCCTCTACCCTGGGGGTGGCTAGTCCTATTTATAGGCAAAGGCCCTGGGCCTCTTCCCAAATATTGAGCGGGAAGGGCGCCAACAATTGGGCATTTTGAAGGGGAACATCTGGTACACTTATCCTGACTAAAGTTGGTCCTCGCCTGCCAAAGGCTCTGGTGGTGACGCTGGCTTGGGCTCCACAATGACTTCCTTCCTGCCGTTGGGCCGGTCTTGGTCTCGTTGCACCGAAACGGGTGCCTTTGCTTGATGCTCTCGCCTGCGCTTGCTCCCTTTGCACCAAAGAGGAAAGGAGGACACTGGGCTGGCGCCCGCCTGGCACCCTTGGTTGACATGGCTTGCATCACGGGCACCTCGTGAGGTACCCCGCCTTGATATCTCTGCCTCCTCGCGAGCCAGCCTGATGAGGCCGTGCCTGAGGAAGCTCCATGTCGTCCGCCCCACGAGGCTTGGCCCCTCGCAAGGGTCTTGGGTCTGCGTTGATGAAGATGGGCCGCACTGGGCCCCCCTTTGAGCCACGCCGCAGGCCGTAGGCAGGCAAGTCTGGGGACCCCCGTTCCCAGAACGCCGACAAATTTGTGCAGGAAAGGCAAGAGCAGCACACGCAACGGGTAAATCGAGCATGCTTAACCGGCGTAGCTAGAAAATGGCAAGGTTCTCCTCCAAGATCTGGGGGTCGGCACGAATGGTAGCCATCGTGACATCATCCGTGCATGCGGCTGCAATTTGCTTCTCCACTACCAAATGCTCCTTGAGATCCTGGCTATACTACGTGCACCATGGCTTAGGGCGACACTTATTTGGTGGAGGGGTCGGTGATTTGGGTGGAAGGTGTCGCATCGGCGGTCGGGGCATGTGGGATGTGGAAGGAGGAGGAGGATGGGGGTTGGGTGTGGATTACCTGCCTGGATAGACGAGGACAAGCAGCATGAAGGAGGGTCGCCGACGAGGAGGCGGTGCTGCAAGCAAGGAGTGAAGGTTTCAACTTGGAAAGGAAGGCGGAAATAGGGGAAATGTGGTTTTTGGTAAGGGGGGGGGAGGTAGATATTTTCGCAGAAGCCAAAAATTTGGAATCACTTCAACGAAAAAACTGGCGCGCAAAGTGTCATCAAACACGATCCCTTATTCAGAACTATGTATGATATGTGAACATCACAAACTATTCAGATAGCTTAACCCATGTGTGATGAGTTTGAACGTCAAAAATTTTGGTTCAAATTTCCCTGGTTACAGTGGTCATCCACGTCGTTGCATAATTTGGGTACACAATGGAGACTACAACACACCCACACTTCTTAATCGAGCAAGTTCATCAATTAAACAGAGCTAGCTGACCTAAACATTACTCTAACAAATTAAAGACCGGTGCTCTTAATTATACAAAACAAAGAGTACTACTACGACTGGTGCTCGTCGATCTCCGCCGCCACCTCCATGTCCAGCTCGTGCCCGACGGTCTCTTGGGGAAGGGGCTCCGTGGCATCCATCTCACCGTACACGGCAAGCATCTCGCCATTCGCATCTGCCACCTCTTTGGAAAAGGCCGCCATGAGCTGGGCGTGGGTGGCCGTGATGTGGGCTTGGACGGGCGCCGTCATCGCAAGGTATGCGGCGGAGGAACGGACGACTACTCGAACGCTCTCGGCGATTGCCAACTCCTCGGCCGTGGGTTGCCGACCGTTGTCGGAGAAGTTTCGTTCGATTTGTGCGGAGCTGGGCTTGGGTGGCCTCAAGATGGTCGTGGGCGGCCTCCATCAGGGCTAAGGCCGCCGCTACAGAACGGACAACTGATGTGCTGCTCTCGCCAGTTGCTATCCCCGAGGCAGATGTTGCTGCCGCCACCTAAGAAGCAACAAAAGCCGTTTAGGCTGCCTTGGCTGCCCGGTCGTAGATTGCGGCTGTGCTCATGCACCTTGTTAGTACGCGCATGGCGGCTGCGGCCGCGCTCTCGCCGGAGTGGGCCACCGAAGTTGCCCTCACGACGCGGGTCCACGTGCCCATCTTTCACCGGTGATTATTGAACAGTGAAATGATATTTGGGGAGCGAGCTAGTGTGCTTGAGACGCCGGCTGTGGACTGTAGCCACCACACCTTCTCGTGTAAGCCATAGGCATACTATACACCAACGGTGGTCCAGGATATTTTGTGTTGCATCTCACACGGTTGGTGATAATAAAATGTGTGGGATCTACTTGATTTTTCATCTTGATTTGAATTACGTAATTGGGTCACAGCGGCAATGGACGGTGTTTGATTGCTAGACCCTTTATCTGCAGTGAACATGCAACTATATGTGTGTCGTAAAAGAATTGGAATTATTCAGGGTTTGTTTGAACATTTTACACATTAAATTCGTTTTCTAGCCATTTCAGGTGCACAATTTAAAATTAAACTACATGCACATGCTCCGGTGCACCAACATGGGTTGTAAAATCATATATGTGTCCATGGGTTTATGCTTATGTCACATGCAAGAAATGAGGATGAAATTCAAACACCACGTCACCATGGCTCTCCGGCAAACATTGACGTACTTGCTTTTGTAATTCTAGTAAATCCAAAATTTGTTCAAAATTCATGAAACTTGGCATGCTATCATGGAGCGGCATCAACATGCCATGGTAATTTTTTTG
The DNA here is from genome assembly GCF_018294505.1 of Triticum aestivum. Classification (NCBI taxonomy): domain Eukaryota; kingdom Viridiplantae; phylum Streptophyta; class Magnoliopsida; order Poales; family Poaceae; genus Triticum; species Triticum aestivum. The sequence goes on from NC_057806.1 coordinate 59,613,564, forward strand.
TCCCATTTGGGGCAGGTTTGGGTATAAGCTTCTCATAAACCAGAGCTTCTCACAACAAGTGTGATGGTTTTGGTAGGGAACGTTTCACCTTTCTAGACGAAACGATATCCGTTGCCTCTTCTAGATTTCAAATTTTTTCCTAGTGTCAACATAGAACAACAGGAGTGTTGTGGCAATTTTGGGGTTTTTCGGGGTTCGCTTGGACATTTTTATACATTAACTGAGTTTTCTATGCATTCATGTGCATAATTCAAATTTGAACTACAAGCACATGCTCTAATGCATATAAATTAGTTGAAATTCAAATATGTGTCCTTGGTTGCATGCTTAGGTCCCATGCAAGAAATGGGAATGAATGTCAAACACCCTGCAACTGTCACTCGGCCGCAAACATTGAGATACCTAGTTTTTAAATTTTAGTCAATCCAAAGCTCGTCTGAAATTCATGAAACTTGGCATGCTGTCATGGAGCGGCATCAACATGTCATGGTAATTTTTTTGTCCCATTTGGGGCAGGTTTGGGGATATGCTTCTCACAAATCAGAGCTTCTCACAACAAGCCTGATGGTTTCGGTAGGAACGTTTCACCTTTCTGGAAGAAACGATATCCATTGCCTCTTCTTGATTTCAATTTTTTCCTAGTGTCAACATAGAACAACAGGAGTGTTGTGTCAATTTTTGGGATTTTTCAGGGTTCGTTTGGAAATTTTTATGCATTAATTGAGTTTTCAATGCATTTATGTGCATAATTCAAATTTGAACTACATGCACATGCTCTAATGCATATAAATTGGTTGAAAATTCAAATCTGTGTCCTTGGTTGCATGCCTAGGTCCCATGCAAGAAACGAAAATGAATGTCAAACACCCTGCCACCGTCACTCGGCCGCAAACATTGAGATATCTGGTTTTTAAATTCTAGTAAATCCAAAGCTCATCTGAAATTCACGAAACTTGGCAAGCTAACATGGAGCGGCATGAACATGTCGTGGTAAAGTTTTTATCGCATTTGGGGAAGGTTTGGGTATATGTTTCTCACAAACCAAAGCTTCTCACAACAGACATGATGGTTTCGGTAGGGAACATCCCACCTTTGGGGACAAAACGATATCCATTGCCTCTTATTGCTTTCAAAACTTTTCTTGTGTCAACATAGAACAACATGAGTGTCGTGTCAATTTTTGTGATATTTCGGGGTTTGTTTGGACATTTTTATGCATTAAATGAGTTTTCAACGCATTCTTGTGCATAATTCAAATTTGAACTACATGCACATGCTCTAATGCATATAAATTGGTTGAAAATTCAAATCTGTGTCCTTGATTGCATGCTTAGGTCCCATGCAAGAAATGTGAATGAATGTCAAACACCCTGCCACCGTCACTCGGCCGCAAACATTGAGATACCTGGTTTTTAAATTCTAGTAAATCCAAAGCTCGTTTGAAATTCATGAAACTTGGCATGCTGTCATGGAGCGGCATCAACATGCCGTTGTAAATTTTTGTCCCATTTGGGGCAGGTTTGGGGATATGCTTGTCACAAACCAGGGCTTCTCACAACAAGCCAAAGGTTCGGTAGGGAACATTTCACCTTTCTGGATGAAACGATATCCATTGCCTCTTCTCAATTTCAATTTTTTTCCTAGTGTCAACATAGAACAACATGAGTGTTGTGTCAATTTTTGGGATTTTCGGGGTTCATTTGGACATTTTTATGCATTAATTGAGTTTTCAATGCATTGATGTGCATAATTCAAATTTGAACTACATGCACATGCTCTAATGCATATAAATTTGTTCAAAATTCAAATTTATGTCCTTGGTTGCATGCTTAGGTCCCATGCAAGAAATGGGAATGAATGTCAAACACCCTACCACCGTCACTCGGCGGCAAACATTGAGATACCTTTTTTAAATTCTAGTAAATCCAAAACTTGTCTGAAATTCATGAAACCTAGCATGCTATCATGGAGCGGCATGAGCATGCCGTGGTAAATTTTTGTCCCATTTGGGGCAGGTTTGGGTATATGCTTCTCACAAACCAGAGCTTCTCACAACAAGCATGATGGTTTCGGTAGGGAACGTCCCACCTTTGGGGACGAAACGATATCCATTGTCTCTTATTTCTTTCAAAAAATTTCTCGTGTCAACATAGAACAACAGGAGTGTTGTGTCAATTTTTGTGATTTTTTGTGGTTCGTTTGGACATTTTTATGCATTAACTGAGTTTTCAATGCATTCATGTGCATAATTCAAATATGAACTACATGCACATGCTCTAATGCATATAAATTAGTTGAAAATTCAAATCTATGTTCTTGGTTGCATGCTTAGGTTCCATGCAAGAAATGGGAATGAATGTAAAACACCCTGCCACCGTCACTCGACTGCAAACATTGAGATACCTGGTTTGTAAATTCTAGTAAATCCAAAACTCATCTGAAATTCATGAAACTTGGCATGCTATCATGGAGCGGCATCAACATGCCATGGTAAGTTTTTTGTCCCATTTGGGGTAGGTTTGGGTATATGCTTCTCACAAACTAGAGCTTCTCACAACAAGCATGATGGTTTCGATAGGGAACGTCCCACCTTTGGCGACGAAACGATATCCATTGCCTGTTATTGCTTTCAAAAAATTTCTCGTGTCAACATCGAACAACAGGAGTGTTGTGTCATTTTTTTGATATTTCGGGGTTCGTTTGGACATTTTTATGCATTAAATGAGTTTTCAACGCATTCTTGTGCATAATTCAAATTTGAACTACATGCACATGCTCTAGTGCATATAAATTGGTTGAAAAATCAAATATGTGTCCTTGGGTGCATGCTTAGGTCCCATGCAAGAAATGGGAATGAATTACAAACAACAGGGCACCGTCGATTGCCGGCAAGACGTTGAGATACTTTGTTTTTAAATTCTAGTAAATCCAAAACTCGTCTGAAATTCATGAAACTTGGCATGCTATCATGGAATGGCACCCGACTTGCTGTGGTATTTTTCGTGTCCATTTTGAGAGAAGGCGCACTCGAATAACAACCAACAAAGGCATTTTGAAAAAATAGCTGCCACTTTAATATCTCAAATGTTTGTATAATTCAAACCGTGTTCGTTATATTAACCATTCACATGACGCCATGTGTCTTGTTTTTAATGGCTATAGGAGATGTCGTGCGGATAGTTGCTTGACCTTGACTGAACAGGAGGCGTGCGAGCGCAGTCTGGTGCGCAGGCTGACCGAGAGGCGTGCAAGCTATCCTCCAATGCGCATGCTCACCGGGAAGCGTGTGAGTTGTATGCTGTGCAGCTCACTAGGAAGCAAGCCCTTTGATTTCCATGGCCGCCCAACTTCCTCTCCATTAATGGCGCCTGAGCCACTACTTAATACGGGCGGCCTTACTGTTCGCCTCCCCCCATAGACCTCCACCAACACCATGGCGCAGAAGGATCATCTAACACTAGGCTTCAAGTTTGGTGAAGTCGACTCCGAGCCAGAGGAGATAGAAAATAAGGAGCAATGGGGCCTCATGGACATGGCCCAGAACGAGTTGGCCACGGTGGTTGCTGCCCCCGCTCCCGTCCCAGCTCCCATCCCCGCGCCAGCACCAGCGACCATCCCCGTAGCATTAACAGGCTGGTCGCCGAGCACTATCGTAGAGCTGGAAGCCACAGGCGTCAGCGAGGTCTTTGTGGACCCGCACGACCTTGTGTACATGCCAGCGCCAGCGCCCGTGCCCATGCCCGTGCTCGTGCGTGCCCCTCCACCCACCGCGGCACTGGTCCCCGTGCGTTTGGCTACACCGCCACGCCGGTGCATGTGCGCGTGCCCCCCTCAGCGGCATGGGATGCCGCCATCGACTGCTACCTCTCAGTGCCGCTAGCTACCATCCTCTCGCGCCCCACCCATCGATCGTGCTGCGACATGATGTTTGATTTACAAGTGAAGACCATTCTGTGCTGCGTTGAAGACTCCAACAACGGCGTCCCGGAGGACGACAATGACAACGACGGCACGACACGCTGCCTCTGCCGCCGCCGGGAATAGTTTTTTTTCTTGGGTTTAATATTGTATCTCGATCATATGAATATAAATTCGCAGTATGACTGAATGAAAGATATGGTTTGAGCGAACTTGCGTTTTCTCTCTTAATTTACATACTTATCAAACGATTTTCTTTTGAAAAAATGTCAATGGTTTTTAAATATGAAACACTCATCGCAAACGTTTCAATTAGAATACCCGTATGCAAACCGACAGCTTCCCCAAGAAGCCAAAGGAAAATGTGCCGAGCAGGATTTGTGCAGCACTTGATCGCAAACGTTTTAGATAGAACACCCGTATGCAAAGTGAGAGCAGGATTTGTGCATCTCTTCAATGCAAACGGTTCTTTTGGATGACCCGTGTGCAACCACTTACAAACAATTTGGTAAGATTTGCATCTGTCATATTGGGTATGTTGCCATTTGTTAAACTGGAAAGATTGACATTTGTTGATCTTGTAACATTGCCATTTGTTAACCTTGTAACACTGCGATTTTGTCAAAATATGAAGCTAAAAATCACTAGCAGTATCTAATTTTTGCAACTAAAATTCAGTAATTAAGCATAGATTTCATTCATAGATTAAGCAATCGTTCTTAATTTATACAAATAGTTCAACTCGACAGCTGAACCGACCAAACTTTTCCCCTATTGTTGCCAACCACGTATTGAAATAGCTAGTTCAACTATATATACTAGCTAATTTTAAGTACGTTGTACAGTTCCACCACATCTATAGCCAGATGAACTGGACAAAATTGCCCCCAAATACTACTACTACTATGGAGGGGCTTTGTACTAATTCTGACTGCCTCTCCTCTACCGAGAGCGCTCAGTAAGAGGCAGAGGAGAAGGAGCCTACCGACGAGCTGGGCAACTGCAATACGGTGCCTGCCGCTGCTGCAGCTTCAGCGACGCTCACCTCGAACACCCTCTGCCGCTCCAGATGACCCATCTCGAAGCGGTGGTTCTCCTCGTAGATCTCCTGATTCCTCGCCTCTGAGGCGGCATGTGCCGCGGCCATGGCGATGGTAAGGCTCTTTGCATGCTCGATGAGGCGCTCCTCCTCCCGCAGGAACTCGGTGTAGCGCGCAAGGTCGCAGACGCACGTGCGGGCATCCACCTCCGCCTCCTGCCTTCGGGCGGCGGTGGCGGAGTGGGTGATAACCCCGACGGTCGACGGTGGGCTGGCGGCCGACGATGGGGTGGTGGCCACGACCAGCACCTCCCACCTTCGAGCCGTGGTGGCAGATCGGGTGATGGCCACGATGGCCGACAGTGGGGTGGAGGCCACGACGACCACCTCTTGCCTTTGGGCTACGGCGGCAGAGCGGGCGATGGCCCTGGCTTTCGACGGTGGTGTGGTGGCAACGGCGGCCGGCAATAGCTGCCGACGGGCAGCGGCGGCGGAGCGTGTGTTGGGTGTTCCGCTCACACCCAATAGGGATTCCACGCGCACTACACTACGCCGGAGACTGCGCTGCCGCCACGGTGTAGCCTCCCAGCTGGAGCTGTCCTCTGATGACGGCGGAGTGGCTGAGCGACGACGACGGACCGGTGCCATTGGCGACTGTGGGAGAAGAAGGCCGGTAAGCATTGGGATTTTAGGGGATTTCACTGAGTCGGGTGGGAGGCTTGCGCGGGAACCTGCAAGGTTGCGTGGGAACAGGCTCACCAACGATTCATTGGTGCCACCGTTTGGCCAAAAGAACACCCTGGTGCACTGCGCAAGCTTGCGCTGTAAGCCGTTTGCGGCAGCGGGGTGACAAGACGTGCAAGAGGAGGACGAAATGCCACGTACACATACGGTTAATAAAAAATGTTTGCGATTTAATTACCTACTATACCCCCATTCTGGTTTATAAGTATGATTTAACTAATAAAATACAAATGCATGTCGCCAAAGATTATATAGTTGGATTCGTATTTGAACATAGTTTCCAATTATATGATTTTTATAACATGCATTAACATTTTGTTGGTTAAATTTGAGGGCAAAGTATGGCACAGAATATAAAGGGGACTATAGACTAGACGGAGGTAGTAGCACACGGCCGCTCTCTACGCAGCGACGCAACTGTCGGCCGTTTTGTAGGCGACCATTTCCTGCGTGTTCAACTACTCTATGCGTGTGGTTGCTTGCGGTTCAGGCGGCCGCGGCACGCTCTGCTCGCGTCCCACCGTGCGCGCTCTACTCTCGCATCCCTCTGGGTGCTCTGCCCTCATCCCTCCATGCGCACTGCCAATGTTTGGGGCTGACGCGCGATCACACACATTCGTGTGCATGCGGTTCCGCCGGGCATGACGCGACAATGCAGTTACCCGCTGCAAAAACTGCCATGCGGACGCGCAGAGAATCCAGGCCACCCGGGCCCCATTTATTCCTGCGGCCATTTACCTTCATCTCTCGCGTCACCTCGCCTCGGCCGTCATCAACCCCTACCACATGAAGATGAAGAATGAGAGCAAGAAGGACAAGAATGCCTGGCATAGTGTGTGGCATGAGAGACTGGATGAACAACATGTCAAGTATTGGCCAAGGACGCGTACACAAGCTACGAGATGTACATGCGGATCATTGACATGAGGAAGTGTCTTCTTCCTGCCCCAGACGAGGGATCGAGCCACAAAGCAGTGGTGGGAGCGTCACAAGAAGTAGGTGACTAGACGATCATTTCTCCTACTTTAGAATGCATGCAATTGTTTATTGAGGTGTGTGCGAATGATCTATATAGTCACTTATATATATACACACACATACATGTTATTCTTCTGTAGAGCAAATGGCACGGCTTATTAGCAGCAATCGTCTGTGTTATTATTGGACTTCGCACACATTTGTGATTACGGACCTATTTGCCGCGTATCACACACATCTTGTTCAGGCCATTGTGTTGCCTAATCACACACAGTTCATCCTAGTGAACCGTATGCTATATATCGCACACACCTTCATCTGGCTACCCATTTCTTTTGTTCCTCTTCATCCCAAATAGTTAATTAAACTGAACTGTATGCCCTGCATCGCACAAGCAACTAAAATCTGAACCGTGTTTGATGCATCCATCATCGCAAATGTTTTGCACCTTTTTTGACAGTTTTTTACACCATCACTTGTGATTATGGCATCACACACAACATCGAAGGGTCTCTGATCGTAGTGTCGCGTTTGGACCATCCTGCAGTAGTGATTGGGCACAATGGCTGGGTCAGCCCGCTTCGGGGGAGGCGTGCGCGCTACGGTCGCGCCTATGGCGAGGGCGGCCGGAGGGTGGCGATTCGCCCCAAACTGGGTGCCACCGCTGCGGCTATGCCCTTCGGCGCGGAGGAGGGGTATAGACGGAATAACCCCTTCGTTCGTACCTTGTGGAGCATGACCGCTGGGATGTTGCTGACGCTGCTCTTCTCCGGTGCCTCCCGCTCCTGCTTCGGCCGCGGGAGAGGTGGTGACTGTCGGTGTCAAAACCGGCGGATCTCAGGTAGGGGGTCCCGAACTGTGCGTCTAGGATCGATGGTAACAGGAGACGGGGGACACAATGTTTACCTAGGTTTGGGCCCTCTCTATGGAGGTAATACCCTACTTCCTGCTTGATTGATCTTGATGAATATCAGTGTTACAAGAGTTGATCTACCACGAGATCATAATGGCTAAACCCTAAAAGTCTAGCCTATGAGTATATGGTAATGAATCTGTCCTCTCCGGACTATGCCCTCCGGTTTATATAGACACCGGAGAGATCTAGGGTTACATGGAGTCGGTTACGTAGGAGGAAATCTTCATAATCGGTCCCCTAGCTTGCCTTCCACACCAAGTAGAGTCCAATCCAGACACAGGTATAGTCTTCGGTCTTTATGTCTTCATGGCCCATCAGTCCGGCCCAACAGATAACAGGCCGGACGCCCGAGGACCCCTTAGTCCAGGACTCCCTCAGTAGCCCCTGAACCTGGCTTCAATGACGAGGAGTCCGGCGCGCAGATTGTCTTCGGCATTGCAAGGCGGGTTCCCCTTCTTCTGAACATCAAGATGGTCTTCAGATGTAATGATTGTATCTGGACCTAGATATATAATTGCAAAAAATACAATACTCCACGAGTCCAATCTGCTAACAACTGTTTATGACATTGCATCATGCCTACCCGGTCACTATTTCCAACCGTTGGCTAGCCTGTCGCCCCACGTCCCGGGAAGCGGTTTTATTGGCACGTCTTGTCGAAGCAGAGATCGTGTCCCCTTATTCATGGGATTTTCAATAATGTTGGCATGGGTAACCCAACCGTCCCCTGGGCACAACTCTTTGAGGATAGGTAAGTTTCGAGACCCAGGAGGGGACGCTTGATATTCTGGGCCTTTATATAGGGACCCGGACTTGTCTTTCTCTTCTGCACTTGCTTCTTCCTCAATCCCAACCACCTCGAGTTCTATCCCTCAAGTTCTAATCACCACCAGCCCAATCATGTCCGGGCCCAGCCGTTCAGGCTGGTGGGTGGCTTCTTCCATCATGGAGGAGGACATTGCGAAGCTCTGTGTAGCGAGGTACCTGACCCCAGAAATTCGACATCGGCGTCCTGCCGAGGGGCAGATTATTCCCACCCCCAAATCCGGCGAGAGGGTAGTATTTGTGTCCCACTTACTTCATGGTCTAGGGTTCACGCTTAGCCCCTTTGTCCGGCTCATGTTCTACTATGGGCTAGATTTTCACGATCTGGCCCCGGACGCCATTCTTCTCATCTCGGCATTCATCGTCACATGTGAGGCCTTCCTCCGGACTCCTCCGCACTTTGGTTTATGGCTCAAGACTTTTCATGTGAGACCGCGGGTGACAGAGGAGGAGCAGGCAGAGTGCGGTAGCGTTGCAATAAGCAAGCTTGCCAGCGCGGTTTGGTTTGAAGGATCTTTCGCCGAGTCTTCCGAACTATGGCAACAGGGGTGTTTTATGTCAACGAGCCGTAGGGCTCCAAGTGGGCGGCTACTCCTGCTTTCCGACCCGGCCCTCCAATTCAACTCGCTTCATGGATCAATAAGGGATTGAACTAGGGATCCAGTAATGAGGTGCAGACTCTGCAAAGTCGCATCCGAAGCCTTACCGAGAGAGGCATCGGGCTTGTGAATGTTGTTCAAGTAATGCTAGTCCGCCGGATCCTGCCATGTCAGCGGCGGCCTATCCGCATGTGGGAATTTAATCCAGAAGGGCGGCGGACCCTTCAACACTTCTTCAGCACTACGCATGAAGGAATGTGGAAATTATATTTCGGGGAGCGGGAGCAATGGCAGGACACCACCCAAGATGTTGGCCTCGATTGCAATCATCCTGACACTTTGGTAAGTATTCAACACCTTTTATTCCAACATCTTTTAACAAGATACTGAGCAATCCATCCCTACGCAGGACTGAATAAAGAAAGTGGTATTAATCTGGAGTCCGATGCCCCTTCCCGAAAATCCCGCATCCACCCTGCTGATGCAGATGTTAATTCCGACACCATACCGGGTGTGTGCAGAGGAGGGTGAGAGCGGGGAGCCCAAAGGAGATGCCTTCCATGGCAAGAAGCGGACTGGTTCTGGAGGCCAGGAGGGGAAACCTTCCAAGAAAGGAAAAATGCCATCGTCGGTCGGCTTGAGCCGGGCAAGCGATGCTGATGTAGAGCTTGATGACAAGGACGAACCTCCAGCCAAACCGTAAGTGAAGCGGGGTACTTTAACCATACCTTATACTTTTCTTATTACTGAAGTAGTTCTCCGACATGTGCCTGTCCTCGCAGGTTAACGCCTGGTGTTTCTCAATCATCCTCCTCCTCGGGGGACCTTCTTCTAGAGATGATGGAGTGTGACACGCCTTCTCCGGCCTCCTCGCCCAATAGGGCGGATGATCTTGAGGTGTCGTCTCGAAGGGCCCCTCCCGACCGACAAGTAGCACAGGAAACAAGGAAGGAGTTACCCAAAGGTGGTGCCTCTGTCACTCCGGGTTCGGGGGTCAAGAATGGCGACACCAAACTGTCCGGCTTACAACCGGGGATGATTCTGGAGGCAGTAAGCAGATTCCTTTAGAGGAATGTCGTGCTCTGGCAACAGTGTCCGAAGACCCAGGAGTGCCGGAGACGCTGACGAACATGCTGCGATAGGCGTCCGTTTCAGAGGAGCATCGTGCCTTAATGGCTACAGTGGTCGAAAAGGTTCTTTCCGCGAAGAGCGGGTTGAATGAGGCCTTCATGAGCCTTCTAAGGGGTTTTGAGGTTTGTGATGTAATTTTGTCAATGGAATGTTATTGACCGAATGCACCTGTTGTATATACAGTAGCCCCCGAGACTCGGATTGCCTTCCAAAAAGAAGCGATCGGAGGATCAAAAAAGACACGCTCAGGTACTGACCTTGGTTTAACCTGGAATGCAGACTGTCTCACTTCCTGCGGCTACCCGTGGTACGGAAGTGGCCGAACTGCAGTGAAAGTTGGATACTACAGAGGATGACATTGCGTTGGTCAACAGGCGTCTTGACGACTCGCAAGGTATGTATTGTGGGCATTCCTTACACCAATGTGCTTGTAATGTAAGCCTGACCCTGAAAAGAGTTTTATATGGAATGTGCATGGATGCAGATAGTGCGGCCGCCGTAGAAGCCCTTTGGGCGGAGCTAGCCGGGCCAAGGAGCAGGCCCGATTTAGTAATGCGGTTGCCGAAAAGGCATCGGCTGAATTGAAGGCCGAACAAGATGCGCGGCACCAGGAGAAGGAGGCCATGTATACCATGGCGCGTGAGTTAGAGAATGCGGCTGGCCGCTGTAAACTTCTTGAGAAGGAAAATGAAGCCAAAATGGCTGAACTTGACAAGGCCTTACGAGAGGCGAGAGAGGTGCGATCTGAATCCAGAGCAGCCTGTGAGGAGATTCGGCAAGATGGGGAGATTGTGGCTGGCAAGCCCTTTTTTGCTACAGGCTAAGTTCGGCGATCCGAACTATGCTCAGCTTAACCAAGTATGGAGTTCTCCGGACATTTTTTTAGATTTGCCGAAGAGTTCTTCCAATGCGGCAACGTTTTATCAGGCACAAGAGGGATGTGCAATGAAGAAGCTTTTCCGGTCGCAATTCGGCGCATTGAAGCACCCTCTGTTGCTGAATGAACAGATGTTCCAGTGGGGCGAGCTGCATAGGATATCCGGCACTGTCATGAAGAACGTCATAGTCCATTTGTGGCCGACTGAACCTGTTCCGAGTAGTTACTTCGGCCTGGTGCAGCGGCTTGCTGACGCGGTGTCACGGTCGGCGTGCATTGAAGATGCACGGATGGCCTTGGCCCGAGTCAAGACATTCTGGGGGAAGATGAAGGCCATCAATATTGCGACGAAGAGTCCACCCGAAGGCAGAGCATTATTTTGGAGACGTCCTAGAGGCCGCCCGCTTGATAGAGGGTCAGTTCTCAAAAGATATAATATTTGAGTGATGTGTACAAGGGTTGTAACAGACAACTTTATAGTTAATCTATTTTTTTGCTCGAAAGCTTGTATTCCTCCCGTGCAGCCGTTTTAATGTAATTTGAAAGTTTTCCAGTCGTCGGCTTCAGCCCCCTCATAGGAAATACGGGGGTGTTCGGAAAAGCATTGAATCACTCTTTATCCAACGTCTTGGTCCATAAGGGAGGTGATAATGCGGCGAACCACACAGTCGGACTATAGGGCGTTAACACTTTCACTCAGCCATAGGAGTTTTATGGTGGGGCTACGACATAGCCCCTGGTATGTATGCAACGTATCGTAATATTGTGCCTTACATGTTTTGATCTGAAAAAGACCCTTCGTGTGACACAGAGAATCGTAAAAGATTCGAATAAGTCGTCAAGTGGTTGACCAGCTCTCGCTGCATCATGACAGTCAGTTTTCGGCTTTCTCTACTGAGGTGCTCATCCGGTCAAAGCCAGGGCACAATCGCAGTAGTTCTCCCTTTACTACCCTAGCCGATAGAGCGGAACGTAGTGTAGCAAGCACAGGAGCCGGGTAACCCAACTATTGACGAAAGACAATGATTCGGAGCTGATGCATATAAGGCCAAACTTGCGACGTCGAAGTACGCTATTGAGCTGTTCGGGCTTTTATTGGCGACTCATTTGGTCCCAAACCGAGCCCCTGGCAGGTTATGCCGAGGTGCGCCTTGTAACACCACCGTTATGGCCGTACTCATTGTAAAAAGAGTATAGAAGATTAGTTCGGATGAAGTTTACTAGGAGTGAAGCAATAAGCCAATGATAAATTCATATACATAAAAAGGGAAAAATCCACAACCCCGCCATTTGACATGCTCAGGGTCAGGAACTGAGGAAAAAAGGCATAGTACATGCTCAAAATAAAGAGTACGGTCTACAAAAACTATTTTGACCTCCTGTCGCACGTCTGCGCCGCCCGTCCTCTCGGAGGGGAGTCTTTAACTGAAGTAACCTGAGGGAGTCCTGGATTAGGGGGTATCCGGACAGCCGGACTATATCCTTTGGCCAGACTGTTGGACTATGAAGATACAAGATTGAAGACTTCGTCCCATGTCCAGATGGGACTTTCCTTGGCGTGGAAGGCAAGCTTGGCAATACGGATATGTAGATCTCCTTCCTTGTAACCGACTCTGTGTAACCCTAGCCCCCTCCGGTGTCTATATAAACCGGAGGGTTTAGTCCATAGGGCATAACAACAATCATACCATAGGCTAGCTTCTAGGGTTTAGCCTCTCTGATCTCGTGGTAGATCTACTCTTGTACTACCCATATCATCAATATTAATCAAGCAGGAGTAGGGTTTTACCTCCATCGAGAGGGCCTGAACCTGGGTAAAAACATCGTGTCCCTTGTCTCCTGTTACCATCCGCCTAGACGCATAGTTCGGGACCCCCACCCGAGATCCGCCGGTTTTGACACCGACATTGGTGCTTTCATTGAGAGTTCCGCTGTGCCGTCGCTATCAGGAGGGATGCCTCGTCTCGTCTTTAAACACGGCGCTATTGTTGAGGGAGCTTTGGCTGTCAGCCAGACTCTCCGACTAGGCGGTTTCCTCATGACCGCCTGTTCAGCCGCTGCGCCGACGATGACTTCTCGGGTCATCGAAAGCAGTCTCCACGTCAACTCGGAATTCACCGAGCAGTTAGATCCAATGGAGCTCTCTTCCCTAAACGAGCTCTTGGATCGCATCGCCGCCTTGGGAGCTGCTACGGACTATGATCAGATTGGGCCTAAACCCGATCAAAGAGAGATTAACTCTCCCCGGGTCACCCATCACGTTGCGGTAGTGGAGGAACAATGCAGCGACCCTTCCTCTATCTTGAGGACCAGCTATGTCCGGATTCCCGAGCCCTCCAAGCCGGATACCCGTTTACGGGAGGACATCACCCAAGCCCTAAACCTAGAGTCAGGCAGCGGGCCAAATTCATCGGGCAACATCCAAGAACCCGAACCTCCAAGATTGAAAACTCCTCGGCCCCCGGGTCTCAGATTGGGTGAGGTTCCGGATTCAATTCCACCCACCCACCCAAGCATAAGTGATCTTTCCCATATTAGGCAAGAGCGCCAGGAAACAGTACACCATTATTGGGCCAGATTCCTCCTGGTAATGAACAGGATCAAGGACTGCCGCGAGAAAGATGCAATCTCATCCTTCTGGAATAATTGCACGGATAAGGGAATCCTTCACGCCATAAGTCGCCGTGAAATTACACGCTTTGCCAACTTGGCGTCCATAGTACGAAAGTACTGCGCGATGGAAAGTGCCTGGAGAACCGAAATAAAATTTTGGGACAATCCGGCCCTAAATACGAACCCAGTCCGAAATAAAAGGGTGCATTATCACCAGACACCCGGGTTAAATACCAAAAAGCAAAAACCCTCTACAGGGCATGGAACCGTACTGGAGGGATGGCTCAATGGACCCTGTAAAATTCACAGTACAGAGGGCACCGTACCAACACATAGCCTTAGAGCATGTTGGATACTCCGGTAGGTAGCCAAAAGTGGCGAGGATCTTCTAATTCCAGAAGCCACAGAGAACCATCCCAGAAATACCAGTACGGTATTAACAGTCTTCGAGACCTTCGCATCAAATAATAGGCGAAAGCGAACACTCCGCAGCCTTGCCGAAATCTACTACGTGGCAACAATAAACCCATGGAGTGACACGGCTATTACTTTGAATGCCAGTGACGAACCTAAATTCCGAACTGCCCGAGCACCAGCCACGTTGGTCCTCAGTCCAATTGTGGACTACTTTCGACTCACCAAGGTACTCATGGACGGCGGCAGCGGATTAAACCTCATCTATGAGGAAACCCTTCAAAAAATGGAAATAGACTGGAACCGCATCGAGCGAAGCAGCACAACCTTTAGAGGAATAATCCCCAGTCGGGAAGCGCATTGTACAGGCAAAATCACACTAGATGTGGTGTTCGGCACGCCGGAGAACTACAGGTACGAAGAGATTACATTCCAAGTGGCCTCGTTCAGTAGTGGTTACCACGCCCTGTTAGGGTGGGAGGCGTTCACAATCTTCCAAGCCATACCCCATTACGGGTACATGAAGCTCAAAATGCTCGGGCCCAAAGGAATTATCACTCTTGCTAGTGATCCGTACACAACACTCCGCGCCGAGAACAAGACAGCCGCACTGGCCCTCGAGGCATTATTCGAAGCCTTAGCGGCTGAGGAACTGACTGCGCTGCGCTCCACGGTGAACAGGGACGATGTGATACTCGATAAGAGATCCAAGTCCACCTCCTTTAAACCGGCGGACGAAATAGTCAAATTCCAAGTCCAGCCAACGGACCCTACAAAAATAGCTTCCATCGGGCACAATTAAACCCTGACGTAGACACCGCACTACGAGAGTTCCTACGCGAGAACTGGGACATTTTTGCCTGGCACCATTCAGACATGCCAGGAATCCCACACAGGCTGGGCGAGCACAGCCTCAATATTCTAAAAGGATTCAAGCCAGTCAAGCAGGCTCTTCGGCGTTTCTCTGAAGCTAAGAGACAAGCCATGGGAGAGGAAATAGCCAAGTTATTGGAGGCCGGATTCATTAGAGAAATAAAACATCCGGTCTGGCTAGCAAATTTGGTGATGGTACCAAAGAAGGACAAATCCTGGCGCATGTGCGTTGATTTTAAGGACCTCAACAAGGCTTTCCCAAAGGATCCCCCTCCCTCGCATCGATCAAATTATCGATGCTACCGCAGGACACGATTCATTGTGTTTCCTCGACACATACTCCGGCTACCACCAAATTAAGATGGCGGAGCCCGACCAAGCCGCAACGGCATTCATCACACCATACGACCCCTTCTGCTTCAACACAATGCCCTTTGGGCTCAAAAACGTCGGCACAACATATCAGCGCATGATTCAGACATGTCTGGCAAACCAGATCGGCAAAATAGTGGAGGCATACGTAGATGACGTGGCCGTCAAAACCAAACATGTTGAACCTCTAGTAGACAACTTGAGGCTCACATTCGATAACCTCCGAACATATGACATCAAGCTCAACCCAGAAAAATGCGTTTTCGGTGTGCCAGCCGGAAAGCTCTTGGGCTTCATTGTATCCGGCAGAGGAATTGAAGCAAATCCGGCCATGATCCGAGCTTTGTCACAATTGGATATCCCAACGGACCTCAAACAAATCCAGAAATTAACTGGATGCGTGGCGGCTCTAAGCCGCTTTATCTCCCGCCTGGGAGAAAAGGCATTACCCCTTTATCGCCTCCTTCAGCGCACCTAACACTTCGAGTGGACGGATGCCGCCACAACCAGATTGGAAGAAATAAAAGCCATATTGGCAACCAACCCAGTCCTGGCCGTGCTAAACATTGGCGAACTAATGCTGTTATACATTGCGGCAACTCATCAAGTTGTGAGTGCAGTGCTCGTTGTCGAACGAGAAACGGACGGACATAAATTCCCCCTTCAAAAGCCGGTCTACTATGTATCCACTGTCCTTACTCCATGCAAGTCACGGTACCCGCATTATCAAAAGATAGCATACGCAGTGTTCATGGCATCCTGGAAGCTGCGACACTACTTTCAAGAGTGTTCAATAACAATAGCCTCGGAAGTGCCACTTAATGATATTATAAACAACCACGACGCCACGGGCTGGATTGCCAAATGGGCCATTGAGCTCCTCCCGTTCGACATAACTTACAAGCCGTAGAGAGCCATTAAGTCGCAAGTATTGGCCGACTTTGTCGCCAAATGGACAGAAGCCGAACTCCCTAAAGAGTACGGCGCATATTCCAACTAGATCATGCACTTCGATGGCTCCAAAATGTTGGCTGGTCTGGGGGCTGGTGTCGTTTTGACGTCCCCAACCAGAGATACAGTTCAATACGTACTCTAGATAATGTATACGGACTCCAACAATGCAGCCGAATATGAGGCCCTTTTACATGGTCTCTGGATGGCAGTATCCATGGGCATTCAACGCCTAGAGGTGCGGGGGGATTCAAACCTCGCAATATCCCAAATAAATGGAGACTTTGATGCCAAGGATCCGAAAATGGCGGCCTATCGCAACGTTGTCCTAAAAATGTCAGCTCGGTTCGAGGGGCTCGAATTTCACCATCTAGCCCGGGAAAACAATCATGCGGCAGATGTCCTCGCACGCATCGGTGCAAAACGCGATGCAGTCCCCCCTAACATCTTTTTGGAGAGGCTGTTCAAGCCATCCGTGGTATGGGAAGGGGAACCCGGCAATAACAGCCCGGACCCAACCACAATGCCCGATACCGAACACTCTGATCGGAGGCTCGGCCACCGAAATAACATCTTCAGCCCACGTTATAATGGTCGTCATCGCCCCATGGACAGAACCATTCCTGACCTACCTAACTTGGCAGGAACTCCCCGAGGACCAAAATGAGGCACGCTGCATAGTGCGGCGATCTAAAGCCTATAAGGTCCATGAGGGAGAGCTTTATAAGAAAAGCACCACCGGAGTCCTTCCAAGGTGCATCTCTGAAGAGGAAGGGCGGAAGCTTCTGGCTGAAATTCATGCCGGACTCGGCGGCCACCACGCTGCAGCTCGGGCCCTTGTAAGCAAGGCCTTTCGTATAGGTTTTTATTGGTCAACGGCCCGGGCAGACGCCCAGGACTTAGTCCAACGCTGCGTTGGTTGCCAACTTTTTGGAAACCAAAGCCATATGCCACCCACCGCCCTCCAAACAATCCCCATTACCTAGCCCTTCGCAGTCTGGGGGCTCGACATGGTTGGACCCCTTAAAGGGGGAACCCACAAGAAAAAATATTTGCTGGTCATGGTGGATAAATTCACCAAATGGATAGAAGCCAAACCTGTTAAAACGGCCGAATCCGGACCGATGATAGACTTTATATCCGGGGTTGTACACCGTTATGGCGTCCTCCACAGCATCATCACAGATAACGACACGAACTTCACGGCTGACGAGGTAAAACTCTGGTGCAAAAACATGGGCATCAAGCTCGATTATGCTTCTGTCTATCACCCACAAACTAACGGTCAAGTCGAGCGAGCAAATGGTCTTATCATGAGCGGCATCAAAACCAGATTAGTGCGGTCCCTAAAGGAATCTAACACGCACTGGGTAGAGGAGCTCGACTCCGTACTCTGGGGGCTGCGGACCATGCCGATCGCACTACCGGATACACACCATTCTTTATGGTATACGGTGCAGAGGCGGTTCTGACCTGCGACATAATTCATGACTCACCTCGAGTGCGCATGTACAAAGAAAGAGAAGCCGAGCTCGATTGGCAGGACAGTTTGGACGCCCTGGAGGAGGAGCGTGATGTGGCAAAAGCCCATTCCGCATTCTATCAACAGCAGGCTCGAAGATACCAAAGCAGAGAAGTACGGGCCAAAACTTATAATGTTGGCGAGTTAGTTCTACGCCTGCCGGAGAATAAAAAGGACAAACTCAAGCCCAAATGGGAGGGTACCTTCATTATTGACCAAGTTCTGACTGGTGGAGCGTACCGTCTGCGGGATGCATCGGATAATCGACTCGAGCCGAACCCATGGAATGCAGCAGACTCCGAAGATTCTACACCTAGCGCCGGACTCTATGTTCGTCTCCTTCCTTTGTCCATTTTTTACTACCTGTCTTTTATTTCTCTCCTTCTCCCCTTCTTTTCTCTCACAGCCTTTAAGGGCCAAATTGTGCCTTGTTTGTGCACAATTGACGTGCTATCCGCGCTCATGATACATGGGGGCTTCTTTCACAGAAGCTTATTTATTTATACGGGCTTCATGTCCAGCACATGTGTCATCCTTCCACATGTACCTTTTATTCACCATTATATGCATCGATATGACTTAAGTTTTGGCCAAGCTGGGTTGCCTGGCTCTTGTATTTATGCCCTACGTTCCCGTTAATTCGGCTAGGGCATAAGGGGAGCACCTCTGCGATTGTTACTGCCGGGTCAGCCGGATGTGTACCTCAGACTGGGTAAAGCCAAAAGCTAGCGTTCTTAAGGGAATATTCGGCCGGTGAACAAAGGATGATTTCTTACTTATTTATATATGTGCCCCCAGATGTTTTTCTGCGTCTCTTTTAGCAGTCCGGACATGCGCTTTAGGGCATGCGTCCCAGGGAAAGGAACCCCTAACGGAACTATTCTCCCTGGAAGATGTTTCTTACTAACCATGTAATATAACATAACTAGTTGGGCACTTGTCTGTTCAAGCACTAATGACCCCTACTCCTGGTTTCCATGCATGCCCCAGTTCTTACATAACCGAGAGGGTATTCGGATACACTCCAGACTATCAGGTCCCGAGGTTGAAGCAAAAAGGTCCGCCATGACAAATGATCTACAATCTGGCTAGAAGGCATTATACATGTCACTTTAATTACATAGTCAATTGGTCTGGCTAAATTCCTCTTCTATACCATCCAACAGGCTGTCTAGTCTACAATCGTATTGGGAATACTTTGCGGCCAATTCTACTTGCCCGTACACTAGGCTAACAGGGATCTCTTTCCCATCAGGCCCCACAGGTCCGACCTCGGCCATGTGGTTTGGGTCAGCCTTGGTATACCGCATCTTCACCATGGCCCAGGCCTCCCTGGCACCTTGACGGCAGGCCGATACCTTCCATAATCGGAAGCGCCGCCGTGCTCCCTTCAGCTTCTCTGCAAGCTCTCCAAGGCCTTCGGGCACACAGATGGATGGCCATAAGGCCTGGGCTATGCCTTGCATCACCTGCCGAACTCGTTTGTGCAGCTGTAGGAGCTCGGGCAGAAGATCACCCGTAGACCCGGGCATTTCCTCCGCGGGACGACCTGTTAGCATACCTACAGACGTAACTCTGTTAGTCAACTTCTTTGCCGAACTCTTCTTAAAAGTTCGTTCAAGCACTTACTGAAAATGTCGCGTCGAAGCCGCTGATTCTCCTTCATGGAGTCTGACAGTTGGGCACGAACATCCTTTAGTTCCACACTTAGCTGGGTGTTGGCTTCCTGGAGATTATTCTTCTCCTGCCTAACCTTCATAAGCACACTCTCGCCAGCCTCTACCTGGCATCGGAGATGTTGCTCATCCGGATTTCCTCCGGCGTCATCTACAATTTCATTGTCAGATTTGCACATATGCCGCACTCTATATGGTATCTATCATTTTATATTTGTGTTACTAGAGGGGGTCTTCTTGAACTTCTCTTCTGCAGCCAGTGCGGCCTAAAGTCGGGCTTTGCACTCTTCAAGCTCATGGGACAATTGGGTATTCTTTTCTATAAGAACCTGTATAACAAATGATCCTTAAATTAGTTATTCTAACTCTTTCAAGTCTCAGGGGCTACTGATATATATAATCATCAACTTTTCTCACCCGTATGTCCTTCACATACTGATCCGTGGCTCTGGCTAGACCATTTTGAGCAGCACGGAGGTACGCGTCTCCCGAGTTGAAGGCATCAAATGCCTCTTGGGAGAAACAAGCATCACGGAGAACGGCTCGGCGACGCCTGTGGTTCATGGCGCTCTCCACCTTGGAATTTGTGGCGGACAGTCTGTCCGCATCCTCTGTCGGAGGAGCATCCGGCGTGCGCCTCGTATTCGCTTCCGCTTCTGGGTCCGGCCTTGGAGCCTGACTGGTGGAGGCGTGATTGGCGACCTCTCCGGATATAGTCCGGCGAGCATTCTTTTTCCTAAGAAAGCGCAGGCGTTAATATGCCTTTAAAGAATGATATCATGGAGTAAGGTGGCACGCCATACCACTGCGCCGGTGTCTCAGTCCGGACTGCATTTCTTTTCAGCCTGCCCGGCCTCGCAGGCCCTTGTTGGCTAGTCACCGCGGGCTCGGCATGACGTCCCAAGGGCCTCCCCTATAAAACATCGTTGGTATACGGTAAGCAAAGTGCACAAATACGGATCCTTCTCAAAATGTTGGGACTTCGGTCTCAGTTACCTGTGAAGCTAGGAGCAGCCCAGGGTAATCGGCCGTGATGGCTACCAAGGCATTATCGCTGCTTAATTGGTAAAATACCCTATCAATTAGCTCCACAGATATGTCCGGATCCTCTTGGGAGGCCGGGTCGAGGGATCGCTTCGGATCCTTTGGTTGTGGAGGCGGGCTATTGATCTCCCTTACAGCCTTATGCAGCTCCTGCATTGAAATCGCAAGGTAAAATACTTAACTGTGGGAATATGGAGCGGATGGGCATGGAAAGTGTCGACTTACCCAGCTTGGAGGATTGTACATAGAAAATCCGCCCTATGGATTGACATGGAGGAATTCTTCCTCTTCTCCCTTGTACAAATCGGACAAGATTTTTGCTAGAGCAACGGTCGAGTCCGGCCCCTTGCGGCCGTAGCGGGTGGCGTCATCCTCCCTGTTGAAATCCCACATGGGGTGGCCTTGATATTGAAGCGGCTGCACCCCCCGCATAATGCATATTGCCATGACTTCGATCATGGTCAGTCCTGATTGAGCCAATAACTTTATCCGGCTCGTCAGGTAAAGAATGTCGCTGTCATCTTCCTCCTGGGGGCTCCGTGGACGCCAGCTCAGGCGCTTCTTCAAAGGAGCATTATCGAACTCAGGAAGGCCGATCTGAATAGGATCCGGAAGAGGGACGTCTTCTATATAAAACCATTCTAAAGGCCAGTCTTCGGACGCCTTCTTCGGGGTTCCGGATAGATATCCGGTCCCGGCGATGCACCATACTTCGGCTCCGCCCACTTGATATATTGACCCCCTCTGAGAATGGGGCACAAGGCAGAACAGCTTCTTCCACAGTGCGAAATGAGCCTCGCAACCCAAAAACAGCTCGCAAAGGGCTACGAAGCCCGCGATATGCAGTATGCAGGCAGGGGTAAGGCTGTGCAACTGGAGGCCGTAGAACTCCAGGAGCCCCCGGAGAAATGGATGAATTGGAAATCCGAGTCCTCTTATCAAATAAGGGATGAGGCATACCCGCTGTCCCTTAGAGGGATTGGGAAGGCTCCCCGCTTGCTCTCCGCCATTGTAGGTGGCGAGCCCGGCTCGAACCGGGACCATATACGCTGGGGGGAGAAATCCCTGGGTCTGAAGCTTCACTAGTTGGCTGTGTGGGACGGAACACCTCTCCCAATCTCCGGGCTTGGGGCTAGGGGAATGAGAGGAGGAGCTGCGTCGACCGGCCATGATGGAATGGATTGCTTCCAGGTGCGCTCCGATGAATGCTCGCTAAGGGAGGATGGTGTGGTTTGGATCTGAATCCTCGTCTCTTTAATAGACAGCTCATTTGCATAGCTAGGGGGGTAAGCGTAAAAACACCCTGGCTCTTCACATTCGCTTGACACATGGAAGGTGGCCATTATTGGGCGTGGAAGGCAAGGAGCGCAACAGTTACAAGAAGCCGGACACTATTTAACAGGTATTCAGAATTTCGAGAAGAACCCGCCTTGCAATGCCGAAGACAATCTGTGCGCCGGACTCGTCGTCATTAAAGCCTGGTTCGGGGGCTACTGAGGGAGTCCTGGATTAGGGGGTATCCGGACAGCTGGACTATATCCTTTGGCCGGACTGTTGGACTATGAAATACAAGATTGAAGACTTCGTCCCGTGTCCGGATGGGACTTTCCTTGGCATGGAAGGCAAGCTTGGCAATACGGATATGTAGATCTCCTTCCTTGTAACCAACTCTGTGTAACCCTAGTCCCCTCCGGTTTCTATATAAACCAGAGTGTTTAGTCCGTAGGGCATAACAACAATCATACCATAGGCTAGCTTCTAGGGTTTAGCCTCTCTGATCTCGTGGTAGATCTACTCTTGTACTACCCATATCATCAATATTAATCAAGAAGGAGTAGGGTTTTACCTCCATTGAGAGGGCCCGAACCTGGGTAAAAACATCGTGTCCCTTGTCTCCTGTTACCATCCGCCTAGACGCATAGTTCGGGACCCCCTACCCGAGATCCGCCGGTTTTGACACCGACATAACCCCTTAGGTGAGTGTGCGGATCCGAACTCCGACAGAGTCCGTTGTATATGCAGTCCTATCGGTCACCTGTTTATAATAAAGAAAAGTAAAGAAAATGGATAAAAACGTTACAAGAATGCTTGCAGGGTTGTCCGTATTGTGCTTCCACCGATGCCCATGGTATCTTGAGCACGTAGTGATGTACGCGTGGTGTAAATCCTGCCATCATAGTAGGTGGGTGGCGGAAGCCAAACTGCTATTTCCGCTCCGGTAGTGGTCGAACATCGGAGGGAAACTACTTCTGGCCCCCGGTGTTCGGCTGGCGAGTCTTGCTGTCATCTTTATCTCTTGGTGGCCTTCTCCCCCTGTATTCGGCTTTAAGCTTGCCTGCCTGCTTGAAGACCCAACAGTTTCTATTGGTATGATTAGCTGGCTTATCAGGGTGGCCGTGAATCTAACAAGGTCTGTCCAATATCCTGTCAAGGGCGGATGGTCTGTCTTGTTTGGCCTTAAATGGCTTCTTCCATTGACCGGTTTTCGGATTGTGAAATCCGGCGTTGATCGCTGTGTCACACAGTCTTTCATTATTGCTGCGACTGTTATGCTCGTTTAGTCGTGGCTTGCCGTTGCCGTCTTGGATTTCAGAAGTGCCCGGGTCGCCGACGTTGCTGCTTTTGTGAGCGAGCCAATTGTCTTCTCCCGCACAAAAGTGAGTCATTAGAGTGGTAAGGGATGTCATGGATTTAGGTCCTTCCTGGCCGAGGTGACGTGCTAGCCATTCATCCCAGACACTATGTTTAAAGGCCGCTAGGGCTTCCACGTCCGGACAGTTGACAATTTGGTTCTTTTTGACTAAGAACCTAGTCCAGAGTTCCCTAGCTGACTCGCCGGGCTGTTGGACAATATGACTTAAGTCATTGGTGTCTGGTGGCCGGACATATGTTCCTTGGAAGTTGTCACGAAAGGCGTCTTCCAGATCTTCCCAGCTGCCAATAGAATTTTCTAGCAAATTGTTTAGCCAGTACCGTGCTGGCCCTTTAAGCTTGAGAGGCAGGTATTTAATGGCATGAAGGTCATCTCCGCGAGCCAAGTGGATATGGAGGAGGAAGTCCTCAATCCATAATGCGGGATCTATTGTTCCATCGTATGATTCGATGTTGATGGGTTTAAACCTGTCTGGAAATTCATGCTCCATTACCTCGTTGGTGAAGCAAAGAGGGTGTGCGGCTCCTCTATGTTGGGCCACACTGTGAAGCACCTACGGCGGACTCCGTTTACGGCTTTCGGACCGAGCCTGCTCGGGTCTGTTGTGTTCGAATAGATAACTGTTGTTACTGGCCGGGGCATGTCTCCGTGATCTGTGTGTCGATTTTGTGTGTCCTGTTCTACCCTCTGGGTCTTGTTGGATGTCGCGAGTGTTCCCCGAGCTTCTTTATTTTTGCTTGGATGGCCGGATAGGTTGGTATGGTGCTCTGCTGGGGCTACTGCTTTGCCCGGACCGAACTATGGTCGGCTTACCGATTTGTTCGATGGTGGTGTGGGCTTAAAAGCCTTGCCATCGTATTGAGGGAGCCACTTACTGTTGTGGTGGCTTTGGTCTGGGATGCTAAGGCCATATTCTTTTGTGGCTAGGACCTCGGTCCATCTATCATTGAGCAAATCTTGGCTCACTTGAAGCTGCATCTGCTTCCTCCTTAGGCTCCTTGCAGTGGCTATTAGCTGGCGATTAAAGCGCTCCTGTTCTAGAGGTTCCTCTGGCACGATGAACTCCTCATTGCCAAGGTTCTATTCTTCCTCGGAGGGTGGAAGATAATTACAATCCTCCGAATCTCCGTATGTGGCTTGTTCATCAGGGCTATCCTGCCTGCTTTCCTGGTCCTCCTGTTCGGATCCTGTCTCGACAGGGTCTTCATTATCCGGAGTATTATCACCTCCGATGCTAGTATTGTTTTCTCTTGAGTGACGTGACTGAGAGTGGTGCCAGGGGCGCCGGTGTTCGGACTGTGTACCAGGAGGCCTATCCTCGACTAGATTCTCCTTGTCATCGTCGAGATCGTCGTTGGGTGTGTCTACCATACACACGTCATACCAGGAAGTGGTTGTCCCGCGTCTAGCGGATAGTAAGCTCTGGCCCTGCCCCTCATTGTCGTCCAGACCGTCGATGTCTTCGGTGCAGGGGTCAGGCGTTTTGTTTTGGTCTTCGACGGTGGCTATGAAGTGGGTGGCGGGTGGGAAGCAAAATTCTCCATCATCCGCCGTAAGGTCGGACCGAACATAGTTCGGCGACGAGCCGTCCGTCAGGGATAGGTTTTTTAGTGGGTTTAGCAGGTCGCCCATGGGCAAGTGTTGGAAGATATCCGCGACGCTGAACTTTAAGATCGATAGCCGATCGAGTTCGGTATCCGCGGGCCTGCTGGGTTCGGAACTTGATCCCGGAGACAGGTCGGGGGTTCCGTTGATGCGAGTGTCATACGAAGTGGAATCTGTATGCGGCTCCAACACCGTCGAATTGGTAGCCCCCATGATGGGGTTAAGTTTCCCATCTTTGGATGACTTGATCTGCTCCAGATCTAAGGCCAGAGCTGGTACAGGAACTATCTCCTGGATGCGGCCCGATGACAGGTTTAAGCCATGTTCATCGGGGCGAAGGGGAGCGGTTGCTGCGGGCTCGAATCCGTCGAAGATCAAGTCTCCCCGGATGTCCACGCCATAGTTCAGGCTTGCAAATCTGACCTAATGGCCAGGGGCGTAGCTATCGATCTGCTCCTGATGGCCGAGCAAGTTGGCCCGCAGTATGAAGCCGCTGAATACAAAGATTTGTCTGGGGAGGAAGGTTTCTCCCTGGACCACGTCATTACTGACGATTGAAGGGCATGTTCTGAAGTCCTCCACGCTCCACACTCGGCAAACTTCCTGCGAGAAGTTAGGCCGAACGCTCTTAGCTTCGTGGAGCCAGTTTCTTGAAGCTGTACCGAGCCGTAGTGCGATTTGGTGGAGTAAAAGAAGCTGGGATTTCGCAGCTTCGCGGAATCCTCAGAAACGTGGAGTTCGTCAAATTACACGTGATGCCACCGCCAGGTGAGTTCTGGTAACGGTTCGTGCGACCCCGATTCTTATGTCGCCCGCCGTCCTCTCGATCGTTGGATCAGGCAGCGTGAACGCATCCTGACGCTCACCTCCAAACTGGGCCAAGTCCAATCTCTCTCCTCCTCTCCTGAGTAGGCCTAAGGCCTCTTTTCCTCTTGATATAGATGGGCTTTTGACCGTCCAAGCAGGCTGCCAGCCCGCCTAGCGTGGAGAGGAGCTGGAAGCACATACAGAACGGTGCTAGCTTCTCGCTACAGGTGGAGTTTGGAGCGCGGCTGAGAAGCGACGCGGAGGACTTCCGAACACGCTCGAAGGGGCCATCAAACCTTTCGTCAACGGCACAATGGAACTCTCAATGAAAGCACCAATGTCGGTGTCAAAACCGGCGGATCTTGGGTAGGGGGTCCCGAACTGTGCGTCTAGGATCGATGGTAATAGGAGACGGGGGACAAAATATTTACCCAGGTTCGGGCCCTCTCTATGGAGGTAATACCCTACTTCCTGCATGATTGATCTTGATGAATATGAGTGTTACAATAGTTGATCTACCACAAGATTGTAATGGCTAAACCCTAGAAGTCTAGCCTATGAGTATATGGTAATGAACCTGTCCTCTTCGTACTATGCCCTCTGGTTTATATAGACACCGGAGAGATCTAGGGTTACATGGAGTCGGTTACATAGGAGGAAATTGTCGGTGTACAAAACTAGGGGCACATTTTTGTACCCCTTTACCTATGCACGGGCAGTCAGAGCCGCACCCGCGACCACACCATGTAGAGCGAGGGAGGTGAGCCAAGGTAAGACCGAAGCCCAAGATGGCCATAACAATGCCAAGACCAAGGCCACAAAGAGCAAAGGGACGAAGCAGGTTCCCCCGGCAGGAGACCCTATTCGGGGGCAGCCTTGGCTGCCCCGGCAAGACCCTTGCCGGGGTAGCTCGCCCCACACCAACGGAGTGAGCCACTCTTGAGACCATGATCCCCAACGCCATAATCCGCGTGGAGCCAGGGCTCGGGAAGGCACCTCCATGGTGGCATGCAGATCTTTGTGAAGACATATCCAAGAATAGACGAGGACTAGAAGACGACGACCCCCGGCAAGACGCTTGCCGGGGACAACGGCGTACCACGGCAATACCCTTGCCGGGGACACCAGCGCCATGGCAAGACCCTTCCCGGGCCACCCGGCAAGACCCTTGCCAGGCCACCTGGCAAGGCCCTCGCCACATGCACCAGTAGGGCCACCGTCAGGCCTGCACCAGCCATGTCTCTGCCGCCGTTCGCATGCAGCTGCCGACCCAACCAGCTGGGCAGGCACCTGTGTGGCAACATGCAACCCTTCGTGGAGACTCCACCACCGTGCCACCTCAGCTGCCTGCTTGCCTACATGGCACCGCATGCATCGCTGGCCAGGGCGCGTGTCGAAGCTTGGAGGAGCGGCGATGGACGGGACGGGCCTCGCCCCCGTCCCCGATAAAGTGATGGGACACCTAAGCCTCGCATTAAATGCGCTTTGTCCTGTAATACCAGCGATAAGCTCGTGATGCTGTAGCACTTTCCACCTCCTGTGTGCCACTTTGGCAGCCCCTTTCGCCTATAAAAGGAGGCCCATGGCACACGGGAGAGGGATTCGGCTTTTTGGAGCTCGTTACACTCCGTAGCTAGTTCAAGAGCTCAGAATACACCCACCAAAGCAGGACTAGGGTTTTACGCATCCTTGTGGCCCGAACCTGGGTAAACGAACCACGTGCTCTCTGTTAGATCCGCTCTTCTCTCAACCCCGCGCCCCGCAACCACAATAGGGATTCTTGTGATCCCATAGGTGTTGTTTCCTGCCGACATCTTTGGCGCGCCAGGTAGGGGGTGCAATTGTGAGAATCTTGTCTGGTAGTTAGCCTAGCGGTTCTTCGTCGCCATGGCCCCTAAGAAGAAGACGGCCACGGCGATCAGCTCATTAGGGGCCGAACGGCCCGTGCCGGTGCGGACAAGCAGCGGACCGGTCGCGGTCAGGACTCGGGCCGTGGTCCGCGAACACCAGCACCACCCAAGCAGTTGGAGCCTGGCGAGCGGCGTCTTTTGTGCACCAGACGATCGGCCTCACGCCGCCGGATCCAAAGATGGAGCTGGGCCCCCTGCCGGCGGCGCGGGGCCCTTCAGGGGTGTCGTTGCACCGACTCCGGGCGGCGCGGCGACCTCCAGGACGCATACACCGGCAAGCACCGCACGTTCTTCCCATGGTCTGTGCGCCGAACAACATCACCACGTTGGTGACCCTAGGCACCGCCGTGGGAAGAACCTCGTGCGTCGTCAGCAAGACGAAGGAGTTCAACACGCTCGCCGAAGCACTGGTGAAAATGGCACGCAGTCGCTGGGTCGTGACAGAGCTCCTTCTAACATAGTTAGAAGTCGAAGCGCGCCGCGATCCACTCAACTGTCACCGCCACCCACGCCAGCGGAAGTCTTGGAGCGCGCACAACTGCTCCTCGACTTCCCTCCTGCTGCAGAGAAGCTCGATGAGTGGAGGGCCGCCATCCGGAGCCTCGTCGCCTTCGCGAACAAAGATGATCCGTGACCAGCGGGGCCCTCGGGTCGGTGCTCCACCGAACCACCACATGCTGGCGCTGGGAGGACCGGGGGAGCTGCGGCCACGGTGCACTCTCCTCCTCGCCAGCTGCCGCGGGCGTTGGCCCGTCGTGACGACGCTGGTGATAACATCTCCATAGCGTCGTCCGATCCATGGACCCTCCGCGACCAGCGCCAGGTTCTCCGCGAGCGAGCTCACGAAGATGCTCGAACCACCGTCGAGCGCCGGCGCGAAACGCGCCACCAGTCAGACAAGCGGGCAGGACCGGCTACGGACCACCCGGCACCGGGGGGCCCCGGCGGCCTACCTTACGAGGTGGGCTCCCTAGCTTTTACCCATGCGCTGAGGCAGTTCCAGTGGCCGTCCCACCGCACCTTCAAGCCCGACGTCGGCGAGAAGTGCACCAGCAAGACCCATCCGTCCGAGTTCCTCGGCATCTACACCATCGCGATGCAGGCCGCTGGGGCTCATGATGACAAGGTACTTGCCAACTACTTCCCGCTGGCGCTCAAGCCCAATGTAATGTCTTGGTTGATGCACTTGTCGGCGGACTCCATCTCTTCCTGGTCAGATATGTGCCATGAGTTCATTGGCGCCTTCACAGGAGGCCACCAAGCTCATGGCCAGGCCAGTGATCTGCATATCATTCCCCAGAAGGAAGGGGAGACCCTGCGCAAGTTCATCCAGAGATTCAGCCGAGTGCAGTACAACATCCCCGACGTTCATCCCGCCGCTGTGATTAGCGCGTTCCATCAGAACATGCGCAATCGCAAGATGCGCGAGGAGATGGCGATGACCAAGGTTAAGGATGTGGCCGAGCTCTACGTTCTGGCCGACAGGTGCGCCCGGGCTAAAGGGGGAAGGAAGTACCCCACTGAAGACGCCGACACGGAAACCGAATCTACTGATGAGGACACCTGCCGCCCTGACGAAGAAGGGCCGGCGTCGCAACAGGAAACGCAAAGGCAAGGCCGTGCTTGCCGTTGAGGGATCTGACGATACCGGTGCCAGCAAGAAGGTCAAGGCAGACACCCTCGGCAAGGAGATTGCCGGCTGCGCTGCCTGCCAGGCCTTGGTGGCTACCGACAAGCCAGGAAGCTCTGGCAAGCAATACTGCAAGAACCA
The DNA here is from genome assembly GCF_018294505.1 of Triticum aestivum. Lineage (NCBI taxonomy): Eukaryota > Viridiplantae > Streptophyta > Magnoliopsida > Poales > Poaceae > Triticum > Triticum aestivum. The sequence continues at coordinate 59,642,802 of NC_057806.1, forward strand.
CCGCACCAAGGGCCACGATCTCCAGAACAGCCGACAAGTCGAGCTGCTTGCTGAGAAGCAAAAGGCACGAGTATGAAAGGCGGGACAAGGAGAAGGACCAGGATGGTGCTGAGGGATCCGGCAAGAAGCGTGGCGGCCAAGGAGGCCGCCCCAGCAAGGACAACCAACAAGAGAGGCCCGCCCGGGGCCGCGATAAGAAACAAGAAGACGACGATCACGCCGAGGACGACGAGTCCGGTGAGCAAGGGTTCCAGAAGGCTGCGAAGGCCATGTGCATCAAGCAGTAGGCGCGAGAGGTTACAACAACAGAGCCGTCATTCGACGCTCAGAAGCCACTAAAGTGGTCCAGCATGCCCCTCATCTTTGACGCCGAGGACCACCCTGATCGCACTACCACGGTCGGGTGTTTGCCGTTGTTGGTTTCGCCAACAATACGCAACCTCAGGGTGAACAAGATGTTGGTTGACGGTGGGGCCGGTCTGAACCTGATCTCGTCTGTCGTGATCAAAAGGTTGCAAATCCCTGACGGAGACCTCGAGGAAATGGGCACATTTCAGGGGGTCAATCCGGGGAGAAGCCAGCCAAAGGGAAATGTCACACTACCCGTGACATTTGGAGGAGAGTTGAACTACCGGACGGAGAGGATCGTCTTTGACGTGGCCGAGATTCCCTTGCCCTACAACGGGAGCCTTGGCCTCCCGGCACTAGCCAAGTTCATGGCGGCATCACACTACGCCTACAACATGCTAAAGATGCCCGGGCCGTTGACCATCATCTCCGTCCCCTCCGACAAGAAGGACGTGTTGATCAGCGCCGACCAACTCTACAGGGAAGCAGTTGCAGCAGTTGCCGTCAAGGCACCTACTCCTGCCGCCGAAGGCCCGAGAGGAAAGAAGGAGCCCAGCAAGACCTCTCGCACCCACTCCGGCAAGCGCGCCTCCTCGGGGTGTTGTTCTACCATTGAGGACGTGCCAGAGAGCTCTGCCGACAAGAGCAAGAGGTCCAGAGCCGAGCCGCCACATACCAAGAAGGTGCCTGTCGCGGAGGACGGCACGGGAGGGGCCTTCATCATAGGCTCCGCCCTCAACAGCAAATAGGAAGGCGAGCTCGTCACCTTCCTGCGGGAAAATGTTGACGTGTTTGCATGGCAAGCGTACGACATCCCTGGTGTTCCCAGGGAGCTGATTGAGCACCACCTAGCTGTCTGCCCCCACGCGCGGCCCGTCAAGCAGAAGGTCAGAAAGCAGGCTCTAGAGAGGCAGGAGTTTATCACAGAGGAGATCAGGAAGTTAGAAGCGGCAGGTTTGGTGAGAGGGGTGCTCCATCCGACTTGGTTGGCCAATCCGGTAGTGGTGCGCAAGGCGAATGGGAAGTGGAGGCTGTGTATTGACTACACAGATATCAATAAGGCTTGTCCTAGGACCCCTTCCCATTGCCGCGCATCGACCAGATTGTTGACTCCACGGCCGGGTGTGATCTGTTATCATTCCTCGATGCCTACTCAGGCTACCACCAAATCTTCATGACAAGATAAGATGAAGAGAAGACAACATTCATCACCCCATGTGGTACGTATTGCTTTTTACGGATGCCTTTCGGGTTGAAGAGTGCTGGCTCAACGTTTGCATGAGCAGTCCAAATTGGTTTTGAACCTCAGCTCCATAGAAATATGGAAGCCTACATGGATGACATAGTGGTCAAAACCAAGGACGGGCCGACTCTTGTGCAAGATCTAGGAGAGACATTTGCCAACCTGCGCAAGATCAACCTCAAGTTGAACCCTAAGAAGTGCGTCTTCGTCGTCCCGTCTAGCAAGCTTCTCGGGTTCTTCGTGTCACAGCGCGGGATCGAGGCAAACCCAGACAAGATCAAGGCTATTGAGCAGATCGAGGCGCCCAAGCGGATCAAGGATGTGCGTCGGCTCACCGGCTGCGTTGCTTCCATGAGCTGGTTCATCTCCAAGTCCGCCGAGCGTGCCCTTCCCTATTTAAGGATCTTGAAAAAGGCGGGCCCAATAGAGTGGACACCAGAAGCCGAGGCCGCACTGCAGGACCTGGAGAAATACCTTTCCTCCACGCCAATACTAGTTGCGCCTAAACCACAAGGGCCGTTACTGTTGTATCTGGCAGCGACGAATCAAGTGGTCAACGCCGCACTAGTGGCACAGAGGGAGGTCGACGAAGAGGCAGCAATGGTAGCAGGACCAGCGGATGGCAAGCCAAAGATTCCCCCGCCAGGGCCTGGTGCCGACAAGGCGCGGCCTCCGGCAGAGTCTGGTGCCACCAAGGCGATGCCCGCGTGGTCGAGTGAAGTGGTCCCCAAGAAAAAGATGATGCAGCACCCGGTTTACTTTGTCAGCTCCCTCTTGCAGGGGGCTAGGTCAAGGTATTCCGGTGTGCAAAAATTGCTCTTCGGCCTCCTTATGGCCTCGAGGAAACTGCATCACTACTTCCAGGCCCACGAGATCACTATCATCACCCGCCTCCCGTTGCAACGGATACTGCACAACCCGGACGCAACTGGAAGGATTGTGGAATGGGCCTTGGAGTTGTCAAGCTTCGACTTAAAGTTTGAGAATACCTCGACAATTCAGAGCAGAGTCTTGGCGGAGTTCATCGCGGAATGGACCTCGACGCTTGACGAAGAAATCCAGGAGACTACTCTTCCTGGCAAGGAAGCAGACCGCAACTGGATCATGTACTTTGATGGAGCCTTCTCGCTGCAAGGTGCCGGTGCCGGTGTGCTGCTCGTCGCACCCACCGGAGAGAACCTCAAGTACGTGATCCAGATGCACTTCCCCAGGGAGATGTCCACCAATAACACTGCTGAGTACGAGGGATTGCTTGCCGGTCTCAAGATCGCGGCAGACCTCGGGGTTAAGAAGCTCATCGTCAGGGGTGACTCGCAGCTCGTTGTCAGGCAAGTCAACAAAGATTATCAGAGCCCACTGATGGAAGCATACGTAGATGAGGTGAGGAAGCTGGAGGAACGCGTCCCCCGAGCGGAGAACGACATCAGCGATTACCTGTCAAAGTGTGCCGCATTCAAGCTACGTGTGGAACCAGGTACCTTTTTGCTCCGGTTAATTCAACCATCCGTCGACCCATCAGCAGGGCAGAGCAAGCGGAGAAAATCAGGTCCCGCCAAGTACTTTCCTACCGAGCCCCCCGGGGCTGCCGGCAAGGGTACTGTCGCGGACGTTGAGCCTGCCCAAGAGCAACTAGCTCCGGCCGGGCGTCAGGCCCTGGCCATAGAGACAGCCGCTCCGATGGCGGAAGAGATGCCTTTGGTCCTTGCCGTCAAGCCTCAGGGTCCGACATGGGCGCAGCATACCGTCCAATTCCTCCAAACAGGGGAGCTTCCTGAGGAGTAGGAAGAAGCGGAGAAAGTAGCCCGTCCGTCCTCCCTGTACCAGTTCGTCGATGACGTCCTGTACCGAAGAAGGCCGAATGGTGTGAAACTCAAGTGCATCCCCCGGGAGGCAGGACTAGAGCTGTTGGCAGAGATACATGGAGGCATATGTGGCTCCCACATAGGGTCAAGGGCCCTTGCCGGGAAGGCGTTTCGACAAGGTTTCTTCTGGCCCACCGCCCTCCAGGATGCGACGACACTAGTCACCAAGTGTGAAGCATGCCAGTTCCATTCAAAGAAGCTTCATCAACCAGCTGAAGCCCTTCAAACAATTCCTCTCTCCTAGCCATTCTCGGTCTGGGGGCTTGATATACTGGGCCCTTTCCGCCGCGCTGCCGGGGGCTTTGAGTACTTGTACGTTGCAATCGATAAGTTCACAAAGTGGCCAGAGGTGGGAGCAGTGAGGAAGGTGACTGCCTAGTCAGCCGTCAAATTCTTCAAAGGACTGATCTGCCATTTTGGTGTGCCAAATAGAGTCATCACCGACAATGGCACGCAGTTCACAAGCCGCACCTTCATGCGGTACATCCGAGACGTCGGCAGCAAGGTCTGTTTTGCTTCCGTAGCACATCCATGGAGCAAAGGCCAAGCGGAGAGGGCAAATGCTGAAGTGTTGTGAGGCTTGAGAATGAAGACCTTTGACAAGCTGCACAAGAGTGGAAGGCGCTGGATTGATGAGTTGCCGGCGGTTCTTTGGTCGATCAGGACGACGCCAAATCGAGCCACCAGCCAGACACCTTTTGCCCTGGTATACGTGGCGGAAGCAGTTGTCCCCACGGAACTCATACACAGGTCACCTCGAGTGCTTGCTTATGACGAGCTTGAGCAAGAGCCATTGCGCCAAGATGATGCGACACTCCTTGGGGAAGATCGTCTTTGGGAGGCTATGAGAGCGGCACGCTACCATAGCCGCAAGGTTCATGCCCGAAGCTTTGAGGAAGGCGACCTTGTTCTTCAACGTGTTCAGTCGGCCAAGAATTCCAACAAGTTGACGCCGAAGTGGGAAGGCCCTTATCGGGTAATACGAGTCACCAGGCCTGGCGCAGTCTGCCTGGAGACCGAGGATGCTGTACCAGTGAGCAACTCCTGGAACATTGAGCATCTTCGCAAGTTTTACCCATAAGGTGCAGCTTGCCGGGCCTCCCGGCAAGCTGCCTTTTGTACGAGCTTTGCCGACAAGGCATGTGACCCTTTGTACAAAGCCAGGCGCAGACCCTGCGCATAAGTAAATGAAGCGCTGGCGCCCTAAGTTATAGCATGCATGCTAGGTCGAGTCTTGTCCTTGGTTAGGGTTGATAGTGCTTAGCGGTGGCTAACCCCTAGCTTAGAGGTCGAGTGCGCGTCTCTCTGTTCTTCTCTGTCTTCTTTGGTTCGCAGGACACATGAATATCCTTGCCAAGCTGATTTGGAAGAAAGGGGATGGACCGGCGTCCGGGCCCCGGCAAGCCAGTATTGCCCGGGGCTACAAGAGCAAAGATCCACCTGCGGCAAGCCAAGGTTGCCGGGGGCTGCAGATTCAGATAAGTTCTCTATCCCTTATCATGCGTTTCGTTATGGACTGAGGTATGTGAAACCTTGTTTTATCCTTAGGCTACCGTGCTCCCCTCATTCCGGACCCTAGGACTTGTTTCCTGGGACCGAGTTTGGTCGTAGTCGCGGCAGCAAGGAAATGAAACGAGGAGCCTAAGCCCACCTCATCCCTGCCTCCACCAAGGGCGTGAAAAAGGTCGAGTGAAGTGGGGGGACGGCAAGGCCTGTTGCCGGGCGAGAAAACGTTTATCTTAAAGGTAACAAGGATTTACTCCTTGTCATGGGTTTTACCTGCGAACGAAAGACCCGGAAACATCCCTTTTTCATTAAAAAACATCCCGTACAGGTATAGTTCATACATGAAAAACATGAACAAGGGGATTACAAGTTCTAAAGTTAACAGAGGCTCGCAGGCTTACAAGCAAAAAAAGAGATAAGATGCCCGTAATCCCTTTCTTGTCCCTCTCCTTAGGAGGCAGGTCAAGGAGGCGAAAAGGGCAAAAGGGGCGCCTAGGTGAGCTACGAGCAACAAAAGACACCGAGAGAACACCTTGGCGGCCGCCCATGGGCAGGCCGGTGATGACGGTGCTGGGAAAAGAGCTGGAAGATGAGGCGGCAGGACTGGCGGTACGCGACGAAGGCATTGGTGCCCGCGTACTCTGAGTTGACAGCCTTGCCGCCCGCCCTCTTCGTCTTCCGCAGCCTCCCGACGCCAGCCGCCCAAGGAGACGGCCCCGAGAAGTTCAAGGAGCTGGCCCTGCCCCTGGTAAACCCCTGCCGAAGGAGAGGCCAGGTGCAGATGCTGCTGCCGCACCTGCCCAAGCGCGGGGTGTCCGACGCCTAGTTGGACTCATCCCCGCTATCCGCCCCGCTGTCCTCCTCGTCACTTTCACTCGAGGAAGAGCTTCCATCGTCAGAATCTCCATCGAAGGAGCTCTCCACGCAACACTTCAGGCGAGTCCCAAACTCCCTGAAGACCTTGATGGAGGGTAGGGCGTCCTCCATCAATTTGAAGTAGAGGATGAGCCCCGCCGTCAGGCTATGGATGCGAGCGAACGTCTTCCACCCACGACGGAGGTACATGACTCGAGGAGCCGAGAAGTCGATGTCAACCCGCGTGCCCCCGTTCCCGCAACCTCTCATGTGCAATCTGAGGGATTGGGGCCGGTCACGCTCCATCTCCTAAGAAAACGGGGCGGGAAGACGAAGACGGCGACACAGAGGCCGGTGCAGCCTAATGAAGAACTCGCGGGGCTGGTCTCCGACATGGCCTTCCATCGGGAAAGGCACCATGGGCGGGTTCACGCAAGTGATCCCCCTACCTGATGCGCTCAAGATGTCGTGGGAAACCATGGCCACCTATGGGGCCAAGAGCCCCTTTCTGGTTTCGCGGGGGGATATCACATTGCACAAAGAGCGGAGAAGCATGGAACAACACGGCAAAGATCACACGGGTAGTCTTTACCTAGGTTCACGCCTCCGTGAGGCATCAAACCCTACTCCTGCTTTCGTGGATTGATGGTGGGAAAAATGGTGGTGAGCGCAGCATGTTTGCCTGGTAGGGTCACCTCGGGCTGAGAGCGGCTATGCGTGTATGAGTGTGTAAGGGTCCAAATCAGCCAACCCTTTCTTTGTTTGCCATGGGACTCCTTTTACAGATCAAGGGGTCACCACAGTGGCAAACTAGTCACTACGCACTGATTAGATAGCAAACAGTGCTATCATACCTAACTCTGCAGTCTAACAGAGCGCATTAAATGCGCTGCTCAATGTCACATCACAGCTTGCCCGGCAGGCCCTGCCGGGCTGTTTTGCCAGCTTCACGCCTGCTTGCTTGATACATCTCAGGACGGGTGTCACTTGGAGGTATCTTCTATAGGAAGTGGCTGCCATGTGCCAAATAACAGCCACTTAGTGACTTTGGAGCTTGACACCGCACCGATCAACGACGTGTATCATGATGAGCTGGTGCGGTGGTGTGCTTTGCATCCGTAAGCCCCGGCAGGCCTACCGGAACGATCCAAAGGCTTGCTTCCCGGGGTCACGCAATCTTTGCCAAGCACGCCTGCCCGACATGGGAGGTTTTTCCCTTAGCGATATCTTGCTTCCTTGGCTAGTCTTGGTCCTCTTTATCTACTTGTTGGTCCTTCGTAGAACTAACCCCCATGCTCCAATCTAATCTTGGTGCCGTGATCTTGTTCTTGTGCCTATGCATAGTCCGGGCAACTGACCCAGGGTTTGTTGCACCGACGGTAGCCACAAGAGTTTTTGAGGACTTGGTGCATCTAGCCCAATAAGGCCAGGGCTCCTTCCCGCAGCCCATGCTAGGCCTTGGGTCATGGTGGACCCACTTGTGTACTTCTGGACCCCTCCGAATCCTCCGGAACCTTCTACAATACCAAAAAACTGCACCTTTTCCCGGAACCCAAAATATGACTTCCCATATATAAATCTTTACCTCTCGACCATTCCGAGACTCCTCGTGACATCCGGGATCTCATACGGGACTCGAAACAACATTTGGTTACCAATCATCAAATATCCCGATACTACTCTAACCGCAACAAACGTTAAGCGTGCGATCCTGCGGGTTCGGGAACTATGTAGTCATGATGGAGACACTTGTCTAGTCAATAACCAATAGCGGGACCTAGATGCCCATATTGATTTGTACATATTCCACGAAGATCTTTTATCGGTTGGACCTTGATGACAACATACGTAATTCCCTTTGTCTGTAGGTATGTTACTTGCCCGAGATTTGATAGTTGGTATCTCTATACCTAGTTGAACCTCGTTACCGGCAAGTCTGTTTACTCATTCCGTAATACACCATCTTGCAACTAACTCCTTAGTCACTTTGCTTGCAAGCATCTTGTGATGTGTATTACTGAGAGGGCCCAGAGATACCTCTCCAATACACGGAGTGACAAATCCTAATCTTGATTCACGCCAACTCAACAGACACCCTCGGAGATACCTGTAGAGCATCTTTATGATCACCCAGTTACATTGTGACATTTGATAGCACACAAGGTATTCCTCCAGTATTCGTGAGTTGCATGATCTCATGGTCGAAGGAACATGTATTTGATATTAAGAAAGCAGTAGCAATAAACTGAACGATCATATGCTAAGCTAACGGATTGTCACGACCGGTTTTCCAATAAAAATATTTATTGAGAAACCAATCTTTTGAGTCCAGTATGAGAGAAATCCTCCTCACTGGTAGACAAATTCTTGATACAATAAGCCAGTAGCATAGGATATATTACAGGGTTGAGCTAGGGCTGCTCAACAAATTATTACAAGCGCGCCAATAATTATACATAATGGCGGATATAACACAATGGTGTGGTGGTATACTACTGACTCAAGGATAAAGTGGTGGTGGAATAACACAGTGGGAAGTGTGATAACACGACTCTCAATCTGGCATCTCCTCGAGCGTCGAGGTGAGGCTCGATAAATTTATTCGGGTTGCGGAAGCGGATATAATACAGTGACCAAATCCAGGGTCGCACGAGACTGACTGGGATTCCTCTAGGCGTCGGACTCGCTATCGAACTCTTCATCCATGAGATCGCCTTCGTCAGCATCTGGCCAAATCAACAAGCCAGTGAGTACTTTGAAAGTACTCGCAAGACAGTTCGGACGTAAGATATAACAAATGCATGCATGAATGCGTCATGATTAATTCACCAATGTACATTCAAAAATTAGCATAACGAGGTAAGTAAAAGGGAAACGGCGGTAGTCCGCCTGAAATCCCACAAAACATAAATGAAGACCGATCGGGTGTCTGAAGCGACGCCTCGAAAGGTGAACAAATAAATATAAGGAAATGATGCCACAGTCGGGCGTCTTAGCGACACCACATAAAGGGCTTT
>NC_057806.1:59651930-59661861 GCF_018294505.1 Triticum aestivum
TAAAAGAAATACCACAGTCGGCGTCTTAGCGACACCACATAAAGGGCTTTAAAAGAAATGCCACAGTCGGACGTCGGGGCGACATCACAGAAAGGGCTTTAAAAGAAATACCACAGTCGGGCGTCTTAGCGACACCACATAAAGGGCTTGAAAAGAAAGTAAAATACAATTATGCCACAGTCGGACGTCTGAGCGACATCGCAAAAAGGGCTTTTATTCACAAGTAAATAATACTCATAATAAACATTCAATTTATGAGAATAAATGGGTTAGTCCATTCACAGAAATAATCATATAACCGGACTTAGCACTCAGGCGATTCACCGGAGTCTCTGTCATCAAAACTGAAATTTGATCAGGATAAGATAATATCGATCTTGGACATGGAATAGATGATTTGGAGGAAATATATGACTCTGCAGAGTTTGTACAAAATTTTTCCCACAACCAACGGATTTCCGTAATCCCGAAGGACTAGTTCCGTTTACGGTTTTTCGGAAGAAATCACAGCTATCCAGTACACACCCATCCTACCTCTCGATGCCAGGACTCACCCTAGACATCGTCCAAGAAAAACTTTTGAGACGGGGAGAACACAATCTCAAATAGCATGGGATCAAATTTATATACGCGCGCTCTAAGGGGTGCCCCCCTCTCGGTCCCAACCGGAAACACCCATGCCCCCTGACCGGATGACTGGCTTTAATCCAGGGCCATGGAACCATCATCACAGCCTCTCCTTTTTGGTGTGTACCAGGAAGCGGTTTACAACTTACTAAGCCATATTCCTTACGAAAAATCTGTGGTAGTACAAGGAAGGAAGAATGGAAGGAACTGGAATGATACGAGTTGACATTGAAGTCACATAGTCTGGCATAAGCCTGGCATGCTACAACACTGCCATCTTACCCATCCTCATGCCAACACATGGCCATGCATACTCACATCCATCCACTTATGGATCATCGAACTCACTTACGTCAACATTGCATAAAATAACGTTCTTCGGTATGCTCATCAACATGCCATGAAACTAACTAAATGCAAAACATGCCAAGACACTCATCATATCAAAAGTTCAAACATGCTTGCCTGGTTCAGAGTAGTCGGAGCCTAGCTCGGTGAAGTTCGCGGCTCCGTCACCTCCTTCGGTATCTACGGTATAAAGAAAATATATGCGCTATCCTAAATACCAAGGGGTGCACAAAAAGTATTCCAAATATTTTTCAAATAAATCTGATAAAAAACTAGACACAATTTTAAAGAGAACAGAAAAAGAATCAATCAAAAATACCTTTCTGTTTAAAAGTTATAAAGGTTCTTGTCCAGGGACTCATCTGTAATGAAACAGAAAGTTCCCAGTGGCTAGCTTATAAAAACAGAAAACGCTTCGGCAGAAACTACACCAGCCCAAAGGGAAAGCGCATTTGGCAGAAGGCGTTTTCAGAAAACGCTTCGTTTAGAAAGGACAGAGAGGCTGACAGCGGGTCCCGCCTGTCAGGTTTGAATATACGAACGGGGCGGCAGATTTCGCCGGTGCCCGAGAGACGCGGTGGTCGCCGGCGGCGATCCACGGCGAGGCAGGGGGATCGGAGGGTACCTCCGTGTTCAGGGCACCTTCCCGCGTCGGTTGGTGGTGGTGGTGGTCGCCGGCGAGTACCACGTCGACGACGAGCTTTGCTCCGGCGGACGGCGGCTCGGGTGGTCGAGGGACTCGTCGGAGAGAGCTGCGAAGGACAAATTGATGCTGGCGTTAGCTTACTGGGTGCTAGAGGGAGTAACTGACGGGGTTTGGGCGCCGGAGACGGCCTCACCGGAGCGAATCGTGGTGGAGGCCGAGGCGGATCGGGGCGGCCGGAGTTGGGGAAGGAGACCTCCTCGAGGTCCTCCGGGTGGCTTGGCAGAGCTTTGGTGAGGTGTAGAGGTGGTGCGTGCTCGAGGGTGAGCTCGGGGGACCTTTTTATAGGCGGCCCGAGGTGGTGGCCGTGAACGGGGGTCTCCGGTGAAGATTACGGCGGCGCAGGGCTTGGTCGGGGTAATTAGGGAGTTGTGCATCGTCGTTGAGGTCCACCGGTTCCATTTAGGTGCTAATCGGGCTGGGATTTGGTGCTATGGGCGAGTTCGACAGAACGAGGCGGCGCGGGCCCGTCGGCGGCAGTGAGCACGTTCCGTGCTTGCCGGGCCACGGCGACGGTGCCACGGGCGTGCGCTGGCATGCATGAGGCCACGCGGAGAGCAGAGGGGCGTTGGGCGGCGCCGAACGGCGTTGAGCCGCCGTTCCGTCCCCTGTCGGCTGCCACGGGGGTTCGGCCGCCGCAAGACACGCCGGCGCGGGCGTCCAGGGGCGGCACCGACGCTGGGAAGACGCCAAGCGCGCGTGCGGGGGTGCTGGCCAGGGAGAAGAAGCCGCGTGCAACGCGCCAAGCGCACTGTCAACGCGTGAGTGAAGCTGACGGACGAAAAACGACACTGAAGTCTGAATTTTCTGAAAATGAACAGCAACAGCGCAAGCAAGGTGTTCGACAGAATGAATTTGGCCTCTGGGGATTTTTCCTTGAGCTGAAACTTGGTGGAGTGGCTACTCATTGCTCCAGTAGGCTGCATGATTTTTGGTGGAATTTTTGGAGGAGTGTAGATATGAATTTCATCAAATTTGGCAAATCTGGTCCAAACTTGCAGAGACTAAATTTTGAAAAATTTGAATAGAGAAGGAGTGGATCAAGATGGTTCTGGGTTGTGGGTACAAAGGACTTTCCAGGAGAGTTGGTTTGAGGTCAAAACTCAAATGAAAAAGGGTACTTGCTTTGAAAAACTCTCAGGCTCCAAATAATTTTCAGAAATGATTTGAGGGGAAAAATAATTATAAAAAAAAATCCAAAACTTGCTTGGATTAGTTGGGACAGAGAACTTAGGTTGATTACTAGGAGGAGGGGAGGTTTTGGAGGGGTTTTATCACATGGGCAAAATACAAAGTCATGGGTGGTTTTCAAGATATGAAAATCCCAAATTTTCATAGAGCTTCTTTTTAAAAGAAAAAGATTAAACTCACAAAATAATTTGAGAGGGAACCAACAGAGAAAAAGTTTCAAAAGATCAAACACCATAGCTTGAAAAAATAAAACCTTGCCAAAGAAAAGGAAGTTTTTAAGAGGAAGGATTTCTGGAAAAATTTTAAATGCCCTCTTTTAAAATCCAACAAAGTTTTTGATGAAAACCAAATTTAAAATTTTGGAGTGTCACAACACCTACCCCCTTAGGAAAAATCTCGTCCCCGAGATTTCAGCTGATCCTTAAATAAGTGTGGATGCTCTGTCCGAAGAAAATCCTCTCTTTCCCAAGTTGCTTCACTGTCGGTGTGATTGCTCCACTGGACTTTGAGAAACTTGATGGTCTTCTGTCGGGTCCTCCTTTCAGACTCCTTTAAAATTCTTACGGGACGTTCCCGATAAGTGAGGTCTGGCTGCACGTCAATGTTTTCATGGGATACTTGTTTCTCTGGGTTGCTTACGCACTTCCTCAATTGCGAGACATGGAACACGTCGTGGATGTCGGACAAGTCTTCGGGCAAGTCTAGCTGGTAGGCTACAATACCTCTTCGTGCCACGATGCAGAATGGTCCAATGAATCTTGGTGCTAACTTTCCTTTAATCTTAAACCGTTGAAGTCCCCTCATAGGTGATACTCGTAGGTACATGAATTCACCGGGTTCGAAGCTGACCCTACGATGTTTCTGATCATAATAACTCTTCTGTCGACTTTGAGCGGTCTTAAGTCGGTCTCTGATTAGCTTGACATTTTCCTCGGCTTCTCTAAGCATGTCTGGTCCGAAGATGCGGCTGTCTCCGGTCTCTGACCAATTTAACGGGGTACGACATCTTCGTCCGTATAAAGCCTCAAATGGTGCCATTTGTAGGCTGGCCTGGTAGCTATTGTTGTACGCGAACTCGGCGTATGGCAGGCTTTCTTCCCAACTGGTTCCATAGGTGAGGACACATGCTCTCAGCATGTCTTCTAAAACCTGGTTTACGCGTTCTGTTTGTCCATCAGTCTGTGGGTGGTATGCGGTACTGAAGGCTAGTTGGGTTCCCAGAGCCTGTTGCAAATGCTCCCAAAATCTTGAGACGAACTGAGTGCCTCTGTCGGATATTATAGTCTTTGGGACACCGTGCAGACAAACTATGCGGGAAAGATAAATCCTGGCAAGCCACTGAGTGGTGTGGGTCGTCTTTATTGGAATAAAGTGTGCCACTTTGGTTAACCTGTCAGTGATGACCCATATGGCATCATTCCCGTGTCGTGACCGAGGTAGTCCGACAATGCAATCCATCCCTATTTCATCCCATTTCCACTCAGGTATTTTGTTTGGTTGCAGTAGTCCGGCTGGTCTCTGATGCTCAGCTTTTATGCGTTGACATGAGTCGCAACATGCAATGAAGGTGGCTATGTCCCTCTTCATACCGTGCCACCAAAATCTTTCCTGAATATCTTTATACATTTTGGTTCCTCCAGGGTGGATCGAGTACGGGGCGGTGTGGGCTTCAGCTAAAATCTGCTGTTTAAGGTCTTCTATGTTTGGCACGCAGAGCCTTTCTCCGTACCATAATATTCCTTCATTGTCTATGACGAATTCCGAGGCCTTGCCCATACTCATCTTTCTTTTGATGCCTTCGATGCTGGTGTGACCGGGCTGAGCTCCTTTAATTTTCCCCACAAGGTCGGGTTGTATTTCCAAGTTTGATATGGTGCCTTCTGCTACCATTATCAAGTTGAGCTTGGAAAATTCTTGTTGGAATTCAGGCCTCAAACTGTGCAAATTGTTTTCGTCGGAGCTGGGGTTCCGACTAAGGGCATCGGCCACCACATTTGCTTTCCCTGGATGGTAATGGATACCAAAATCATAATCCTTTACCAACTCCAACCAACGTCGTTGCCGTAAGTTTAGTTCTGGCTGTGTGAAAATATATTTGAGACTTTTGTGATCCGTATATATTTCACATCGATTCCCAAGTAAGAAATTCCTCCATTCCTTGAGTGCATGAATAACTGCTGTCATTTCTAAGTCATGAGTGGGATAATTTTCCTCATGCTTGCGAAGTTGCCTTGAAGCGTAGGCGACAACCTTGCCTTCCTGCATCAACACGCATCCGAGACCCTTTCTGGACGCGTCACAATATACTTCAAAATTCTTGTGTATGTCGGGTACAATTAATACCGGTGCTGTCGTTAACTTCCGCTTTAGTTCTTGGAAACTTTTTTCGCAGGCTTCTGTCCATTCAAACTTCTTATCTTTCTTGAGCAACTGTGTCATAGGCTTGGCTATGGTGGAGAATCCTTCAATAAATCTGCGGTAATATCCTGCCATTCCCAAGAAACTCCGTATGTCCGTTACGCTGGCTGGTGACTTCCAGCCAAGTACGGCCTTGACTTTCTCTGGGTTCACTGCGATACCGTCTTGGGTCAGTACGTGGCCTAGAAAGCCTACTTGTCTTAGCCAAAATTCGCACTTGCTGAACTTGGCATACAATTGGTGTTTTCTGAGCTCTCCTAGCACAATCCTGAGATGTTCTGCATGCTCTTCTGGTGTCTTGGAGTATACCAGAATATTGTCGATGAATACCACGACAAACTTGTCCATAAACTTCATAAATACTTTGTTCATGAGGTGAACAAAATATGCTGGGGCGTTAGTTAATCCAAATGGCATCACTGTGAACTTGTACAGTCCATATCTGGAGGTGAAGGCTATTTTGGGGATATCTTCCGTTCGTACCTTCAATTGATGGTATCCTGACCTTAAGTCAATTTTTGAGAATACCTTGGCCTGAGCGAGTTGATCAAACAAATCATTTATCCTTGGCATCGGGTATTTGTTTTTGACGGTGACCATGTTAAGTGCTCGATAGTCAATACACAATCTCAGCGTTCCATCCTTCTTTTTGGCAAATAAAATGGGTGATCCCCAAGGTGAGGAGCTGGCTCGAATGTATACTTTGTCTAGCAATTCCTTTATTTGTTTCTTCAATTCAACTATTCGGATGGTGCCATTCGGTACGGTTTCTTGTATATGGGGGTGGTTCCTGGTGCGAGCTCAATGCTGAATTCTATCTCTCGGTCTGGTGGCATGCCTGGTAGCTCTTCAGGGAATACATCTGGAAATTCACACACTACTGGAACCTTGTTTAGCTCAGAAATGTCCACCTTATTTAATCTCGGTTGCCGGGGTATTTTTCCTTCCTTGGCTGATACTCTTATGGTCTTCCCTTGGTGGTGTGTGAGAATTACGGTCCTGTTGAAACAGTCGATAAACCCCTTGTTGGTGGTTAGCCAATCCATCCCTAGGATGACATCCAGTCCTTTATTTTCCAACACAATAAGATTTGCGTGAAACTTCAATCCTTCGAACTCAATGACCACATTCTGACAGTAATTCTGAGTAACTTGCTGAATCCCAGGGGACTTGATGATCATGGATTTCTCCAAAGGAAGCATCGAAAAATTATTTTGCAAAGCAAAATTTTTTGAAATGAAAGAGTGAGAAGCTCCAGAATCAAACAAAACCATTGCAGGTATTGTGTTGACAGGAAACGTACTGAGTACGATATCCGGAGCATTTTGTGCCTCCTCTTTGGTTACGTGGTTCAGATGACCCTTCCTGTGGTTATTGTTGGGATTGAAATTGTTTCGCTTGGGCGCGGAATTGTTGCCGCCGTTGTTCGGCTTTGGGGTTGAGTTCCTTGGCTTGGGGCACTGTTTGGCATAGTGCCTTTCTTCTCCACAAGCGTAACAAGTAACGCCGGGGCGATAGGTGAATTCCTTGTCCCTTGCATGAAAATTCTTGATTGGGCGTGAGACATTGGATGAGGATTTGTGTGTCCCACCCTTTTGAAAATCTGTCCTGCTTCGGTGATTGCGAGCATGGTTAGTCTGGTCCCTTTTTTGCTTGCGGATATCTTCCAGACTGCGTCTCTCATTTTCCAGAGTAATGGCTTTGTCCACCAGTTTTTTAAAATCAGGCAAAGTGTGCACGACCAGTTGGCATTTAAGCGCGGGTGCCAGACCGTCAAGGAATTTCTCCATCTTCTTGATTTCAGTCATACGCTCTTCATTGGCGTAGCGGGACAATAGAGTAAATTGACTGTTGTAATCTGCCACTGTCATGTTCCTTTGTTTGAGGTCATCGAACTCTCTCTTCTTGATTTTCATAATACTCTTAGGAATGTGTGTACCACGGAAACCTTCCTTGAAATCATCCCAGGATATGTCATTTTCATTGGGATGCATGTGCAGAAAATTCTCCCACCACGATGCGGCTGCTCCTGTGAGATAGTGTGGAGCATACAATACCTTTTCGGGGTCTGAACATTTTGCAATAATTAATTTTCTCTCCATATCTCGAAGCCAGTCCTCGGCTTCAAGAGGCTTATCAGTATGAGAAAATGTTTGAGGACGTGTCTTCTGTAGCTCACATAACTTGGAATGCTGCTGATACTGTCCATGGTGATTTCCCATGTTGATGACTTGGTTCATCATTTCACGATGTTGTTGCTGACTCTGTTCATAAAGGCGGCACATTTGGGAAAATGCCGTTTCACTGTTCTGTTGACTCGACTGCCCTTGTGTGAAATTGTTGCCTGGTTGAGTGTCATAATCTTCCTCTGGCGGAGTAGGCATGGAGCGAGTCCAAGGACGAGACATTTTTCACTCTGGGGATATATTTTGTAA
The DNA here is from genome assembly GCF_018294505.1 of Triticum aestivum. Lineage (NCBI taxonomy): Eukaryota > Viridiplantae > Streptophyta > Magnoliopsida > Poales > Poaceae > Triticum > Triticum aestivum. The sequence continues at coordinate 59,659,653 of NC_057806.1, forward strand.
AATTCATAAGAAAAGCGAAGAGGGTCGCAAAAACAAATCCAAAATTGCACAAGGATGGCAATTAATTTAAATGAGCAAGATCACTTAAGAAAACAAATCGAATTGGGCACGGAGAAGGACTGCTCATTACATATCTTACACGCGGGCGCTAATTATACAATACATCACTCAGGATATGCGTACATAATACTGACATGTTATTTAGGCTAGTGCACTTCTCTAGTTCCTACATGATGCGCAAACAGGCTACTTCTCACAACCTATGTACATATCTTACAAAGCGGTACATCGCATGACGGGCAAGCGCACTCAGCCGGAAATGTTGACGATCTCCTTGGCCCTGCCAAGGGTGAGGCGCAGTGAGGCTGGGGACTTGACCTCCTCCTCACTAATAGGCTCCAGACATGAAGGGCTGCGTCGGGTAGATGGAGCGGGTGCCAGGGGCGGAGCAACACGAATAGGAGTAGGCACAACGGGTGGTGCAGTGCGCGCTGGAGTGGGTGCAATGGCCTGGTTGAACTCTTCGGTGGTAGGCAGGCGAAGAGTAGGTGCATAAGATGCTGATGACGAGACAAAAGTCAGTGGCGGTGCGGCGGGCAGGAGCTCCCTCCTGTTGGCGGCACAGCCATGGACTGAGTCCATGCGGGCAGCTACAAAGTCGTCCACCAGGTTGTCGAAGGCTGCCTCCAGAGCCCGGAGATACTCAATAAGCATCTCAAAAGCCTCATCTTGTTCTCCTCTGGGGCAGGAGAATGCGTAGTGACAGGTGTAAGGCACATGGCATGGAAGATAGCGGTAGCGACGAGTCTTCATCGCGGGAAGGACATCCCTGAGGCGAGCTATCGCCTCACGGGCTGCCATCTGCATAGCATGCCTCTCTGTAGGCATGGCTCTTCCCATGAACCGGAAGCGGCGTAACTCACCACGCCCTCCCCTGAATTGCACCGTGGCCTGGTGCATGGTCAGACTGTCGTTGACCTTGTGCTGGTAGAGTGTGAAGATTGGGCGCACAGACGGCCCCATCGCGACCTGAATGATGAAGGAGAGAAGCTTGACGAACCCATCGGGCACGTTGGCGAAGGTCTGAGACTCGCAGCTGTTGTCGGCCAACTACAAAAGTAGGCAAAAATTCTGCATGGTCAGATCATAAATTTATGCTGACTGACAGAAAATGACTACAATTGCAAAAATATAAATTAGCTCTATCATGCTAAAAACCAATTAGCGATCGCACCTAGTGGCTTCCTACAGTCAGCCTGGCTCTGGTACCAAGCTTGTCACGACCGGTTTTCCAATAAAAATATTTATTGAGAAACCAATCTTTTGAGTCCAGTATGGGAGAAATCCTCCTCACTGGTAGACAAATTCTTGATACAATAAGCCAGTAGCATAGGATATATTACAGGGTTGAGCTAGGGCTGCTCAACAAATTATTACAAGCGCGCCAATAATTATACATAATGGCGGATATAACACAATGGTGTGGTGGCATACTACTGACTCGAGGATAAAGTGGTGGTGGAATAACACAGTGGGAAGTGTGATAACACGACTCTCAATCTGGCATCTCCTCGAGCGTCGAGGTGAGGCTCGATAAATTTATTCGGGTTGCGGAAGGGGATATAATACAGTGACCAAATCCAGGGTCGCACGAGACTGACTGGGATTCCTCTAGGTGTCGGACTCGCTATCAAACTCTTCATCCATGAGATCGCCTTCGTCAGCATCTGGCCAAATCAACAAGCCAGTGAGTACTTTGAAAGTACTCGCAAGACGGTTCGGACGTAAGATATAACAAATGCATGCATGAATGCGTCATGATTAATTCACCAATGTACATTCAAAAATTAGCATAACGAGGTAAGTAAAAGGGAAACGGCGGTAGTCCGCCTGAAATCCCACAAAACATAAATGAAGACCGATCGGGTGTCTGAAGCGACGCCTCAAAAGGTGAACAAATAAATATAAGGAAATGATGCCACAGTCGGGCGTCTTAGCGACACCACATAAAGGGCTTTAAAAGAAATGCCACAGTCGGACGTCGGGGCGACATCACAGAAAGGGCTTTAAAAGAAATGCCACAGTCGGACGTCGGGGCGACATCACAGAAAGGGCTTTAAACGAAATACCACAGTCGGGCGTCTTAGCGACACCACATAAAGGGCTTTAAAAGAAATGCCACAGTCGGACGTCGGGGCGATATCACAGA